>NC_087212.1:70228664-70313664 GCF_015104395.2 Macrobrachium nipponense | reverse complement strand
AACTCCATTGCCTTCTCTTGAATTAAACCATCGCTCACAAGAACATTTCGCTGGTTTTGATCATCGAGCCAGACCATCAATAATTCCTCCATCTCCACAATATTGTTGTGGTGTTGCTTTCCTAACCTAGATAGACTTTTCAGTGTAAGTCATAATTGAATCCCGCCTTTCACATGGTCTAAGACCCGCTCTTTGCCTTTAACTATTATTTGAACAGTAGTCCTGCTCAAACCAAGGGCACGACCAATATCAGTGTTTGTCTCGCCTGAATGAAAAGCATTTGTTTAACTAAAACCAGGCATATGTTATTAAAAATTACCTTTTCTATTATGCAAAATTCCAAAATTTAATTTTATAAAATTGATTCAATTAATATGTATAAATTAATATTTATTAATCGGGCGCGACTGAGCAACCTACGTATTCTCTTTATCATGTGAAGGGCCGTTACAAAGTCTTCAAATGGACATGCGTACTGCCACCATCATATTTATGTACAAAAATACAAAAAAAAAATACCCTGTAATACATTTTTCAAAAAGTCAATTTCATTTTAAAAGTGTTATAATTTATCTTCCCAATTAATAAAATATACCCATGTGAAGTCTTTGTACATAAATGTATTTTCCCGAACAGCAGCGGACAAGAACAAACATGCAAAACTATCTTTGATCACATGGAGGGATATTTATGTGCATAAATGTAAATCCCCTAGAAGTCATACATTTTCATGCACATTTTAAGCATAAAAGTATGAACATTTATTAATGACACGTCTTAGTCTATTGCTAAATTTGCATTTTTAAAACATTTTCGGAAGAGTGGCAGGCAGCGGCAACAAGAACGAACATGCAAAACTATCTTTGATCACGTGGAGGGATATCTATGTGCAGAAATAAAAATCCCCTATACGTAATACATTTTCATGCACATTTTAGGCATAAAAGCATAAACATTTATTAATGACAAATAGATTACTAAATTTGCATTTTGTAAACATTTTCAGAGTGGTGGCAAGGAGCAGCAGACAAGAATGAACATGAAAAACACCCTCTGATAACAAGGATGGCAGTTACAAAAGCTGCCTTTGTATCATTTAAGTACAGAAATAAAAATTCCCTCTACGTAATAGGTATGTACATTTTCATACACATTTTAAACAAAAACATGAACATTTATAAATCGATACATCGATTGCTAAACTTGCCCTTTTTTAAATTTATATTTTCGGAAGGGCAGCAGGCGGCGGCATAGAACAGTATCATGGGCAGATAGTTTACCCCAATACCTACGTATGTAATAACTCAATAAAAATGTTAATATTTGCATAACCTTTACTATGGTCTGAACGGTACTTCTACAAATTTTTCATGCCAGATTCGATGACCTTATAGGGAAACTTTGGCCTAGTAAACGAAGTCTTACCTCTTTCATAACGCTTGATGATATCATATTTAGTTTCCAGCGATATCTTCTTCCTCTTCTTAACGTCATTTCCATGGGACGTAGTAGCTTGACGTTTAGGACCCATGATGAATGAACTTAGGCAGCAAGTACCAATCTGGGTAAACTAAAACGATGTGGGTACTAGTTCAATATCCCTACCGTTAAGCGTGTGACTGACCCAGGCAGCAGGCAGGTCGTTCTCCGGTCAAGTACTACAGCACAGTACATTACACAAAAAAAAAATACTAGTTCCCGTCACCGTCCTTATGACAACGGCAGTCTGTCAATGGCGCCTTCAACGGTTAACATCGCCGTTAAACACTATTTTTTAGGCATAATGGTGCTTGCGGCGCTGCTTACCAAAATTTGCACGCTGCTAACCGAAATTTGCGCCATAAAAATATCTTAAAATTCCTTATTTTTTTATGAACATTTATGACAACTGCTGTAAAACCGATTCGCCATTGAGCGATTGCACCGTTAACCGCGGGCCGCAAATCTATTACACATTTGCCATTTGCTTCCTTCCCGACAGTTTTTGCTTTATTGCCCTTAACACCTGTAATCATCTTCCATTAACTACTTGTTATGTCAACACTCCACCCTCTAAACAAATAGCAGCTGTGCATTTTTACTACCCCATCCCATCCTACCTAACCTGTTTTGCAAGTTCCGCCCTTCCATAATTTCCTTCCGCCAATACCTCCTTTTATTCCTTACACCATGTCCACTGATAATCTGGACTCCATGGTTGCCTGGAACCCTGGAACCTACCACTCCTCCGAGCCCCTTAATAAGAACACTACCACCAACCTTGACAATTGTTACCCAAGTTACAAGGATTTCTCGCCGTATTACTCGAGGCATTGTGACCGCTTAATCCAGCTGTATCAAGATCACAGCCTTTTAAGGAAGCAGGTATTTTGCCCCCACTGTGGTAGGGAGTGCAGACTTTACCTGCAAAAGAAGGGGTTCAGATAACTTACTTACACCTTACTTGTTGGTTTTTACACATAACCGTAATGTTTCTATCCTAAAGTAGGTCAAACATTCGATATTCATCTATACCATTTACGTCCCTCTATACTTTCATTTTTTGAAGGTTGTAACAGGTATTTTTCATTCTCCATATATCCTTACAGGAAGAAAGCCAAGAAGAGGTGTAACTTCATTATTTAAGGGCAAGTGGTTTTCTGGGTCCCACCTTGATGTCGAGACTGTCCTCTTTCTTTGTATTCCTGTATATCAGCGACTTCTCCTACAGGGTTGCGAGGCCAGAGCTTGGACTGACAGACGTAACTAAAATTATTGGTACAGCTTCTCCCAGGAAGTATTTTTCTTCACTATACACCCACCATTATTATACTGTTAATATATAGTTAACCTCTACTTAATTTTCTTCTCTAACAGTACTTTTTATTTCAGGTCATATTTCATTGGTGCATCTGGCAGAAGTAACAATTTGGTGGTCCCAGTACAACTGTTGAGATTGACGAGGCAAAATTTGGGAGGAGGATGTACAACATAGGTCGCATCATCGAAGGACAGTGGGTGTTTGGTGGTATCTGCAGGCAGACTAGAGTTTTTTGTTTTTCCTGTTTGCGATAGGACCAGCAAAGACATTGCTTGCAGTTCTCAAGGAATACATTGTGCCGGGGACCACTATTGTTTCCAATTGCTGGAAAGCTTATGATTGCCTGGGAGACGAAGGATACGTCCATTTAACAGTCAATCACTCCAACTTTGTGGACCCAATAACCGGTGCCCATACAAATACTATCGAGAGGAGGTGGTGGGAACTTCGGGAGACAATGCCTAGATATAGACCTAGGCTGTACAACTTCGTCGGGTACTTGTCTGTAGCATATTTTAACACATTTTCCAGACCAGAAGACGAGGCTCCATGCCTTCATCAAGGCAGCTGCCGAGTTGTACCCTCCACCCCTTGAGGTAGAATTCCCAAACTATTCTTTATCATTATTGTTAGTTATCTCGGTATACAGTTTACTCAATGCTGTCTTGGTGTTGCAAAGATTTGTTTACTTCCGGGTAAAAGTATCAAATTTTTGTGGGTAGTTGGTAGTTATCCGCCATATCACTACCTAACAAATCCAAGTCACTTAGCCAACCCGTACCTTCTCTGCTCACCTCCCCCAGTGCCCCATCTTCCCCTTAGTAAACATATGGCTCCATGTGATTGCAGAGTTCAAACATGGCGGCTTTGATTGCATTTTTTTGCCAGCCCCCAACCAAACACATCAGTCAGTTCCCAACTGAGTTAGTCTATGGCTGTTGAAGTTTTCCTATGTTATTTTACTTGCTTTACAAGAGTTTCAGGGAATATTTTTTCGTGCCACTGTAACTAAACTGTTACCCACCTTTGAACTACTACGTCTGTACATCACATCCAGTGGTACGTCTTGTAGTCTTCATAGGTCAATTACAGTTTAGTTACAGTTGGCCAAATAAATATTCCTTTCAAATCTTGTACAGCAAGTAAAATAACAGAAAAACATTAACTGGCATAGTCTAGCTCGCCGCAGAATACTTAAATGGAATTACCAAGACTTGAACCAAACAAGAAAAAATGTCCGATGCCTGTAAGAATTTCACCTGGTCACGTTACTTCTAGACATAACACTTAAACTACCCACAATGCAATGTTAAGGGGAAAAAATTCGCATCAAAACCACAATTCATTCTAAAAAAACTCATCATAGCACAAAACTGTATCTGTGATAAAGTAAACTGTAGATCTAAGCCCTTATACCGCAGCGAACTAGATGGTGGCAGTTGACGTTTTTCTATAGAATTTTATTTCCTGAACAAGAAATTAAAATAACATTTTTTCAGCCGGCTGTAATTAACCTGTAATTTACCTTTGAACTCTATCCTACGATAAGAGGGACCAATGGGACTGCAGGGTTCTGGGTGGGGTAAAACACTTGGGAGAATTACAGCTTAAACTCTATCCTATGGTAAGGGGGGCCGACAGGAAAGCAGGGTTATGGGTGGGGG
The DNA here is from genome assembly GCF_015104395.2 of Macrobrachium nipponense. Classification (NCBI taxonomy): domain Eukaryota; kingdom Metazoa; phylum Arthropoda; class Malacostraca; order Decapoda; family Palaemonidae; genus Macrobrachium; species Macrobrachium nipponense. The sequence continues at coordinate 70,309,200 of NC_087212.1, read as the reverse complement.
TAAAACACTTTGGGGAAGGTTTTGCCGTTTTACTGTGGAAATACAAGCTGAAATAAAGCAATAAATAAACCGATAATGGAGCCATTACATAGCCAAAATACACCTATTACTACTGCTATTACGACGCCTAATCCTACTGCACATGCGCCATGTTATAGGAGAGGAGACCAAGGAGAGCTTTTGTTTCACTCACTGGACACCGACTCCTTACCTTTGTAACACTTCTAAGCTTGCCTTCCTTTAAGGGGTCCACCCCCGGTCAGGTAACACGTTCTAGGTTACGTTGGTTAGGTTATGTTACACTCCCTGCTGGTTACGTATCCCACCAAGGTCTACCAGAATTCAAATATGGCGGTTTGTTTACGTTTATTGGCCCCGAACCAAAACTTCTAAGATTGTTCAGTCTAAGTAGACTGTGGCAGTTGACGTTTTCCTAGGTTATTTTACTTACTTTACAAGAGTTTAAAGTAATATTTTGCCAGTCGCCTGTAACTAATCTGTTATTTACCTTTGAACTCTGTATGTTGGTACATCGCACCCCTTGTACCGTCATGTAGTCTTCAAAGGTAAATTATGGTTTAATTACAGTCTGCCGAATACATATTACTTTAAATTCTTGTTCAGTAAGTAAAATAACATAGGAAAACGTCAACTGCCAAAGTCTACTTTAGCGTGGAATGAGGGCTTAGAATTACCAAGTAAACAAAAACCACTTAGAAATTCTTTGAGGATGGTGATTATATATGTATTCATATCTCAGATAAATATGTTGAATGTCCCCAAAAATGTTCAGAGACCAAGTTTATTCATTTATGCCAAATGCATCTATAATACTATAATTAAAGAATGAGTTGAAACCATTGTAAAATACATATAACAGCGAAGAAAATTTTTCGAAAAATAATGTCATGTGGAATTGGAGTTCGAACTGGCAACGCACTTTTACTATTAGCAACTAAAATTTTATTAATTTTGTTTGCAAAACCTTGAAATAAAGCAGATAGGCAATGTGAATTTTGGGTAGATCTAGGTATATAACTCCACACATCAGGTATTTCTTTGGAAATAATAGTCTCTTATAGTATTTGGGTTGCTTATTATGACTACTATTATTTTTGGGGGGTTGACTGTAATTAACCCACAGGGGCCAGTACTTAACACAGCGAAATACATTTGATGCCCCAATCCCTAGTGGCTTTCGCATTCTTGGGACCGCCCCTTGCAGTCCATAGAAGGTTGCCTAGAACTAATAAATTTTGTTTGCAAAACCTTGAAATAAAGCAGATGGGCTAAATAAATTGGAAGTGGATATTGTCACTGCATGGTGAAAATAATTTCAGCACTTATTCTCACTGCAAGCTCTTTTCAACCCTTGGCCAACAGGTGTCGCCATTTATGAGGTGAAAATAAATTCAAAATAGGTTCATCTCCTGAAAGTGTTTGAATTTATATATGAAAAAATTGTCAATTCTCACTGCACACTTTTTTTGCCATTGCATTTTTTAACAGGGATTTTAAACTGAAATTTGTAGTGGTATACATACTTTTCAAGATATGGGGACAGGACATTTCAAGATACCTCAGACACCAGGCAAGTAGGCCCTGTAGCAATCCTGATGAAGTTTATGAAAATCCATGGCACTGTTCCAAAATCTTTGATGAATTAGCTGTAGAAGTCTGGAAGCTATGGCTGAGATCGGTATCTCAGAGTATGAAAGAGTGCATACTGATAGAGCTCTCCTCTCCACACAACTGATCTACTCGCCTTACAGTTGCCATTAATACAATGTGAAGCAATACAAGGTAAAGTGCATAGCAGTTATGCCATATATTAAAAAAATATTACAGTAACTGTAACTACTGTTCATGATAGTGATATGATAAATAACAGATCAGTGAAGTGAAAATGACAACTGTTGGCCAAAGGTTGCGAGCGTGCGGTGTTGAAACTATTTTGACCACGAGGTGACAAAATCCACTTTTTGTTTGAGAAACCTTGAAATACACCAGATAAGCTATGTAATATATATTTTGTTTCCAAAACCTTGAAATAAAGCAGAAAGGCCATGTAGGGGGAAACACCGCAGTTGATCCATTGTCATCGCATGGATCAGCCTTATTCACTCATTATTTAATTGGTGAAACAAGAATACAATTACAATTAAGCATACCATTCAAACAATTGAAGTTTCATCAACATAATGTGATATATGAAAGTGCCATACGAACTAAAATAGGCATGTGAGGTCTTTGTAAAATATGTTTTCAAGGCAGTTTTTAAATCCAATATGGCGTCGACCGACTGAGGTGACATTCGTAACTGCAAAGGATCCAACATCTTTCCCAGCCTTCTCAGCACTCATTTGAACAATGTTGGCACATATAAGCAAAGTTTATTTTGTTGCCTATATTAGTGAAAGGGTATTTTTATATAAGCATTCCGCTCGTTCATCACCGCAAATACGAAAGCCACCAGGAATTGGGGCATCAAATGTATTTCGCCATGTTAAGTATGAGCCCCAGGGGGTTAATTACAGTCGTCCAAATAAATATTAATAAAAATTCTTGTTCAGGAGGTGAAACTACATAGAAAAACTGCAACTGCCATAGTGTAGGCCGCCACGGAGTACAAATATAGATCTACCAGTGAAAGTATGAAACTTCTTATTCCTGGGGTCATGGTTTGAACTGAAATTCATTTTTGCCTTGTAATCAGTGGTTTTACCCTTACTGACATCACAACTGAAACTCCACAGTGCTTATTTAATTGTAATTATACATGTTTTGGCTTAATTCACTCCAAATTGCACTAGAACTACGTTGCGGTTCCTGGTTCCTAAGCGCTCACTTCACAAACAGTTGCGGGCAGCACACGACTACACTGTTTATGAGGTGCAAGCTTTATTCCCTTAATTGTTTACTTTACTAATTTAGTTTAACTTTACTTCAAAATTTTTATTTAATTAATGTCTATTATCCCTTACAGCCAAATTAACTCCAAAAATTAGATATTTCTAAAGTAGATACGAGCAAATAACGGCAAAATGACTCATGTTGCCAATTTGGTGGAGCTTCACCCATACGCCAATGCATTTACAAACTTAACATTAACTCTAGTTGTCTTAGTAATGCAATAATGATAAAATTGCTCTATGTATATATACTACAAAATAGCTACGCTAATTTCACTTATTTCCCCGGTTTTGTGTAAGTCTTATACCCAGTTTGGAGGGTAAACATACCAATTGCAACACTGATAAACAATAGAAGAGCGCGAACAATGCCGTAGGCACTACTTTTTGACCACAAATATTTTCAAATTAATAATCATGAATATGTAAAAAAATTTATACAATTCATGACCTTATACTGCCGTTTAACTAATTATTTAAATTATCTAGTGCACGCTTCTTCTTCTGCTTCTACCAAAACATCGTAGTTTCCTTGGATAAGCCGCAGTTGGTGTCATTGTTGACTATTGTTGTGAAGAAAGTACCCCAGTGTCTATGGGTACAAGTGGTGTGCAGATTTAGCACATGGAATGGAAAGTGTATTGACTCCGCAAACATCAAGATGGCATCAATCTTCTAAATAGTTGGTGTTAAGTAAAGATTTTAGGTATTGTTTTACTATAGTTCCAACTCTTTCTATAATAATAGTATTATAGATGCATTTTGCACGAAAAATTATTAAACTTTGTCTCTGAACACTTTTTGGGGAAATTCACCACATGCGAGTTATGAATGGTTATAGAATCCTTATCCTCGAAAAATTTCTAAGTGTTTTGTTTACTTAATCACAGACACAGTTTGTGCTCTGATGCGAATCTGTTATTGTTTGGAACTGCATTGTGGTTCTGATGCAAATTTTTTCCCTCTTAAAATTGCATTGTGGGTAGTTACATGTTATGTCTAGGAGTCACATGACCTGGTGAAAATCTGACAGCTGTCAGCCATATTCGCTTGTCAATTGGTTGAAGTTTCTCATAGAGTTAAGCTATGTCTCTGTGTTCGTCCTGTAATTTTGATTATTTTCGGTTAATTCATGATTTTGATGAAAATTAAATACGGTGCATTGAATTTTTAAGAGAACATGGCGTGCTACCTGCAGCAGTATATAAGGTGTTTAAAGTGTGGAAACCCCTGTCAATTCAGAAAGGATAAAAAATTTGGCACTGTACCGGTTATGTTTTAGACAAAAGACATAAAAAGAGAAAATATTGTAATTTTACTGTAAGTGATCGGAAAGGCCCATTTTTAGATAAAGTTAAATTGCCGGTATGGAAGTTTATGATTTTTCTTTGTCAGTTTTTGAGTGAATTTTGGAAACATCGCCCAATTGTTAAATATATAAATATTTCATCAAGACCAGTGTTGATTGGAGAAGTTTCTGTAGTGAGGTCATTTAGTTTTGGTACAATAATCAGGAGCCCATCGGTGGTGTTGATGTTGGAGTGGAAATTTATGAAACCCTAATTACCCATAGTAAATACCATAAAGGTCGCCCTCTTACCCAGTGTTGGTTGTTTGGTGGTATAGAGAGAACATCAAAAAAAACTTTGAGGTATTAATTGATCCTGGCGCTGACAATCGGAAAAGTGATACTTTAATTCCTTTAATTAATCGCTACATTAAACCAGGCTCTATTATTAACAGTGACTTGTGGCGAAGTTATCAAGTAAATCACACAAAATTTTGTTGATCCCAATAATCCTAACATTCACACTCAAAATATTGAACGACTGTGGCGAGATATTAAGGAGTGGATTAAAAGGCCTGGTATTAAAAAAAAGACTATCTGAAACAATACTTTGCTAGGTATTTATTTATTAAGCACTACCAGGATTCAGTTTTGCACCAATTTTTACTTGAAGCTGCTAAAATGTATTCACCTTTAAGTGACACTCTGCCACCATCACCACCTAGGGAATCCTTTTCTGATGACAACGACGACCGACACTGTAGATGAGCCACAACCTTCTTGTTCTGCTTATAAACCATCAAAACTTTTGTGTCCATCCAATTAAGGTAAATTTATAATTGTATTTCAATTAATATTGTAACATAATATACATCCTAGGTTAGGTTAGGTGACCTAGGTTAGGTTAGGTTAGGTTAGGTTGGTTTGATCTAGTTAGGTCATTTAAACACTATCCGGGGGTACGGGGCCACCCTGGTCAGGGCACCACGTCCTAGGTTAGGTTTGGTGTCCTAGGTTAGGTTAGGTTGGTTTGATCTAGTTAGGTCATTTAAACACTATCCGGGGGGTCAGGGCACCACGTCCTAGATTGGGTTAGGTTAGGTTAGGTGTCCTAGGTTAGGTTGGTTTGATCTGGTTAGGTCATTTTAACACTATCTAGGGGAGGGGGTTATCCCCCCGGTCAGGGCTCCGCATCTTAGGTTAGGTTAGGTGTCCTAGGTTAGGTTAGGTATCCTGGGCTAGGTTAGGTTGGTTTGATCTGTAGGTGCTCCTTATTAATTCAAATGCTGTTTTGTATCCATGGCGATTTACCCCACCCAAAACCCTGCATTCCCAAAGGGTCCCCAACCTTGTTGGATGTAGTAGGGGGGGTATAAGCTAGTAATTGAAAAACAACTTTTCCCCGAAGTATTACTATCGTAACCATTCGGAATACATTAAAGCACACACGAAATTACATAATTACTCTAGAAAAATGGAGTTGGAACTACTGTAAAAATTTACCAAATTTTGAAAACGTCATGGAGGTATGTTTGCACTGCGCATGGCTAGACTTCCATTAACCTCTGCTTTATCTTAAAAAATGACCTTAAATTCTAACTTTGGAAAAAATACTTTGAAAGGATAGTAGAGGTCTCGAGTGGTTGCTCTCACCACTGATGACTCGTGATTGGTGCCCATCTCCGATGTCAGGACATGTTAAAAGAACTTTATTGAAGGGTGGATCCAGACAATGAAAACTGGATCAGCTAGTCCGGTCGGTTGTTTCCCACAATTTTTATTTGCAAAACCTTTCACTACAGCAGATAGGCTATATAAATTTTGTTTGCAAAACCTTGAAATAAAGCAGACAGGTTAAGTAAATTTTGTTTGCAAAACCTTGAAATAAAGTGGTAAGGCTATGCAAATTTTTGCAAAACCTTTAAATAGTAAAGCAGAAAGGCTACGTAAATTTTGTTTGCAAAACCTTTAATGCTATACCTAGATGTACATTTTGTTTGCAAAACCTTGAAATAAAGCAGATAGGCTATGTAAATTTTCTTTGCAAAACCTTTAAATAAAGCAGAAAGACTACATTTTGTTCGCAAAATCTTGAAATAAAGCAGATAGGCTATGTAAACTTGCTTTGCAAACCCTTGAAATAATGCAGAATGGCTATTAACATGGTTTTCAAAACCTTGAAATAAAGCAGATAGGCTATGTACATTTTCTTTGTAAACCATTGAAATAAAAGCAGAAAGACTATGAACATTTTGTTTGTAAAAAGTTGAAATAAAGCAGATAGGCTATATAAATTTTTGTTGCAAAACGTTGAAATAAAGCAGATAGCTAGGCTATGTAAATTGTTTCTGAATCCTTGAAATAAGCCTAATGTAGGCCCTGATGGAAAATCATTGTGTCGGCTCCCGAACAAGATTGCGGTATATTAGGCTATAGCTAGGATACCTAGGTATTAAAAATTTACCAAAAGCTGTTGCTCCAAACAATGGTCAACGTAGCCTAGGCCTAGCCTATGTACTATAAATCCACATGATTGGTTAACCTGAGCAACTGAAAGTTAGGTATGCAGTGGGCTAGAAACATTTAAAATCATACCTTTACCAAAACAATGGCGAGACATGGGTATAATTTACATATAAACTCAATTGCACTTACCTTCTACTGGAAGACGCATGTAGCCTGCCAACCACTGCAGCTGGAGTCTAACTTGCCTGGATCTCCAGTTACTCTCCACAAGCCTAAGCTTATGAAAGTTACTGGAACGTTTTCCTAATGAACACATTAATGATCTCGGTCGCCATATAATCCGCGAATTTGCAATAAAAGCTACGATAGCCAAACACTTTTTAAAGTAATGGTTGGAGTTTGTTGCATTAGACACTCTATAAATGGGACTTGACGGCGACACAGGAGGACTCTGGACTCTGGAGTACGGTAACGCCAAACTCGGCAGTGGTACTCAAAAAATGTAGATGGCGCACAAATGAGTAGATTTTTGGCTGTTCGGTCAAACACCACCGACATCAGTTGTCAAACAGGCAGTTATTCCTTTTTTCCTTGATAACAACACTTTCGTCAAACAGCAATATATATATATATATATATATATATATATATATATATATATATATATATATATATATATATATAAGTCATATCACATTTCCGTGATTCATATACATATATCGAGCTACAATGTCCTTTAATATCTAATTCGCTCTACCTCGGAATTAATATATTTTCATATATGCTTAACCGAAGGGGAATTTTTTCTCGATAATAGATTTGCCTGGACCAGGGCGCGAACCTATGGATCCTTTCAAACCCAGGAACGTCAGTGAAGCTCGCGGTGGTGTAGTAGGAAAAGCTTCACTGACGTTCCTGGGTTTGAAAGGATCCATAGGTTCGCGCCCTGGTCCAGGCAAATCTATTATCGAGAAAAAATTCCCCTTCGGTTAAGCATATCTGAAAATATATTAATTCCGAGGTAGAGCGAATTAGATATTAAAGGACATTGTAGCTCGATATTATATATATATATATATATATATATATATATATATATATATATATATATATGGAACTTATCACGCCTACGTATCTCTTAAAGGGAGGGAAATTTAAAAGGTTCGCTAGACATTTGGATGTTAGTGTGGCAATTGGATAAATCTAACAACTCAACTGATTCCTACGTCTAGAACTACTCCACTGGAAATGAATCAGTAGTACCGTTTAATCCACATATTGATAATCTTAGATGGTCACTTCAGTTGCGAGGCTATGGAGCCTTAGAAATTTGCATCTCTCTCTCTCTCTCTCTCTCTCTCTCTACTTTTGCATTCCGATAACATAACATTATTAATCTGTAGGCTACACTAATCCAAAACGGGACACGTAAGTCACTCATACAGATAATCTTCTTCTCACTCATTTGATTGCACGAGCATGCATGATGCATCTTCGAATCAATCTCAACCAGATAGCGTAGCGTGCATCTTCAACACCCTCCCCATTGCACCTCTCTATCATGCGACTCTTTGCAGCTTTGCCTTCACTTTCAGACTTTTCATACAGCTGTCTCATAAATAGCCTCTTCTTTGATGAAACACGCTGCTCCTCTCCTATCAAGTCTTCTGCATCTACCTTACTTTTATCACTTGAAAACCTAGCAGATACTAACCGAGCTACCGAAGTATGAGAAGGAATGTTATGCATCTACAATCCCAGTAGACAACTCTATCATTTTTCCTCTGTGCCCTGCACCCAGTCCTTTGGAACCTTTCCTTCATCAAATAAATTATACCTCACCACCAAACCTGCCATCCTTACATCCTCTTACTTCTACAAGCATTTTCGTATTAACACCATTCACGTTTGTCTCCCTTCTCTCTTATATATGTTCAATAAGTCTTCAGAATCATCAATTCATCGACATGGGACTGCATTCTTTCGGATATCATTGTAAGTACACGCATAAATGGACTCTAAGAAAACTTAACTTTATTAGCGGGCTTTGATACAACTTGCAAATGAAATTAAAGGTAAAGGTGGTTGGTTGGCTGCACACGCGGTTGGGACCGCATGGCTGATGACATAAGTGATGTAAAAACGTGTGACTAATAGGGCGTCCTGTGGTTGGGTGTGGCAACAAAGCTTGAAAGCTTAAAACATGACTTCTTTTGCATATTTATTGTGAGATCCATCCTCTCGTTAACTTTTCTTTGAATTTACTGCTCTCAGCTTCAACTTTTCTTTTAATTACCTGCTCAAATTCACTCTTAAATGATCTGTAGGTACATATTTTTCTGTCACTTTCCCCTTACTACGTTCCTGTGCACTTGTAAACTACCCACTGCCATCTCGAGGCCAGAAGCTTTATTTACAATAGTCCTGCTTTACTTTGCAATTTACCTTTCCATTATCCCACTATGTATCTTTTATTTCTCCTACCAGTGTGTTTATACCAAAACAACACGATTTCTTGTCACCATAAATCCATCACTGAATTTTGCAAATTTCTCAGAAACTCTTTCCATGTTGATATCTTTAGCAGTTTTTACGCTTAGCTAATCTTGAATTGAGTTGGATATTGCACTGGGCAAATCATGATGGCCATCCGTCCAACTACTGACAAGGCTACATTACTTGATAGTATTTATTAGGTGACCGTTGATATATGAGAGGCTGAATGTATGTCTGATCATTACCTAGTTTAATATAGAAGGTAGCTTTAACTGGAGAGCATAGGCTCGTTATGTGGCTATAACTTCAATTAGGCAAAGAAATCAGGTAAGGGCAAAAAAGTGAGTGGCGTGTTTAAGAAAATGGATGAAAAATTAGCAAGTAAATGTTGCAGCCTCATCTCAAAATGTATCCAGAAGGCGTGAAAGCCACCACTCCAAGTATACCAGGGGCCTCATTTCAGATTTGAAGGGGGGGTGTGTGGGTGGGTTAAAAACTGTTTGGCGAGCAAAGCGAGCCTAATAAGCTGTTTATTTATTTATTTAGCTATTTTATGTGTTTTTTGGAGCCACATGAGCTAGGTATTTCAGCAGAAATTATATACTCCCACTACTGTTTGTTTATGCCATCATGACTGGCTGCTAATAGATAGACCAAGATCAAGAAACTTAATATTTCTGAGAAATTTCAAATATTTATGTTTGCACATTTAAAAAGGAAACATTCTGTTACTTCTTGGGTCTTGGGTTGCAGTTGCCCTCCCCCACCCCCAACACATGACGCCTTTGAAGTATACATCACACACACGTACATATATATACATACATTAAGCAACAAATTTCGTTTACTATCTCATTCACTCTACCTCGGAATTATTATATTTTCATATATGTTAACCAAAGGAGAAGTTTTTAGTTGATAAGAAGTTCGTCTGCTCATGGGCACGAAACACGGAACCAACAATTCAGGACTAACAGTGAAGCTCTTTACCCACAAGGCTATAACGAGAGGTATAAGTTAACGTCGGTTCTCACGGATTCGATGTTTTAGAGTCGGCACCAACCCACCTCGACCTTGTAATGCTTTTGTCGCACGTAGCCATACTGTGAGTCTCATCACATCACTGATTCATATATATATATACATTAAGCAACAAATTTCCTTTAATATCTAATTCGCTCTACCGCGGAATGAATATATTTTCATATATTTTAACTGAAGGGGAATTTTTTAGTTGATAAGAAATTCGTCGGCCCATGGGTGCGAACCACAGAACCAAGAATTCAGGACGTACAGTGAGTGAAGCTCTTTACCCACAAGGCTATCACGAGAGGCGGCGTTAACTTTATACCTCTTGTGATAGCCTTGTGGGTAAAGAGCTTCACCGTACGTCTTGAATTCTTGGTTCCTTGGTTAGCGACCATGAGCCGATAAATCTTATCATTAAAAAAATCCCCTTCGGTTAACATATATGAAAATATATTAATTCCGGGGTGGAGCGAATTAGATAATAAAGGACATTTGTAGCTTAATGTGTATATATGATTGAGGGCGTGTGTGTGTTGGTGTGTATAAGCGTTAGTGTATTTTAATAGCCCTTATTCGGTGTTTCACTAACCCTTTTATTATTTGAGTAAATTGCTAAACGAAGTACCTGTGAGAAAAACCATTCTGTTGAAATGAACGTGAGACATTGATGTGTAAAGAAATTTCTCCGACCATTACGGTTCGGGAATAGAACCGTAAATCATATGAATAACAAAGATCGCACTACGTAAAGTCCTGCCGTTGCTCTGAAAATGAACTGATCGTATGCGAGATTGCAAAGCTGTACAAACAAGAGAAAAACCTCTGTTTCTGTCCTTTTTATTCAGAATATCATGGCTCTCATTCAACATATTTCCTTTTACAGATAAAACTGACAGAACCAACAGAGAATGAGGGAGAGTGAGATGGAGAACGTCTCCTAGGTCATAACTACCGTCAGTGATTGGGGGTTGACCTGTTTGGGGTCCTAGGGATGGGAGCCTTCTCCTTATGTTGACGCCAAGCCAGCGTCAGCAACAAACCTTACAGGCCAGGAGCAAGTGGCAATGGATTAATTTTTAAAAAGTATACCTTAATTTAACTAGACCACTGAGCTGATTAACAGCTGTCCTAGGGCTGGCCCGAAGGATTAGATATTTTTTGCGTGGCTAGGAACCAGTTGGTTACTTAGCTTAGCAACGGGACCTACAGCTTATGTAGGATCCGAACCACATTATGTCGAGAAATGAATTTCTAATCACCAGAAATTGATTCCCCTGGTTCCAAGTTGGCAGAGCGAAGAATCAAACTTCGGACTACCGAATCGGTAGGCGCGCACGTAACCCACTCGTCCAACGAGGATCTTCGGCATTGGATTAAAAAGTTTGTATATGCATTGGGGTGAAAGTCATAAAAAGAAAGGACACTAATGATAAACATCCCTTGCATAGAAAATGTGTCCCAATTATTTATGGACATTATGGGTAAATTTTGCAATGAAACGTCATTCCTGCTATAGTGTTCTAATCATGAGTATTGCTTTACTACAAAGGTAAAAATTACTTATAGCAATGACGTTGACTACTTATGCATTTTGTAACGTTTAAAAGTCGAGAACAGCACACTGCACTGTCATAACAAAATAAATCCTGTTCCATTACCACTCTAAAACCGCATGTGTAAAAATAACGGACACCATTTTTAACCTAGACCATTAAATGAAATTGCAGGCGAGTGGGATGGGATGAGAAAAGACTTTGGGTAAAATACCCTTCGGTCGTCAAAAAATAACGAGTTACATTGCCTTTGGAACTGCTGTGTTATTGTTTAACCAACGCCGATATCAATTTCATTTTTTTTTTTCAGAATAATCAACTTTAATGAGATTAAATTGCATATATATATATATATATATATATATATATATCTATATATATATATATAATAATATATAATATATATATGTGTGTGTGTGTGTGTGTGTGTGTGTGTGTGTGTGTGTGTGTTTTGTGTGTATGCACGTGCAAAGAAGAGAGGCGTAGTGAATGCGGGAGCCATACCTTTTCTGTCCTTGGAGTTCTTCCGCAGCTTACATGCAAGAAGCCCAAGTCTCCCTTGTTATTAATTTCTTCATTAAACTTGACATATCCAAAGTTTGAAGAACCTAAGTTTTCCCAACTCATCAAAGAACGACCATTCAACGGGGAAGACGCCCTCGCTCTGAAGGAGGGACGACCGCACGCGTCTCGAAAAGATCTCGGGGCATGACTTCGAGTATTCTAAAAGTCCCGCCAAGTCATTTAACATCAAAGATATTAAATGGGTCGGTGGGATGGAGACTGTGCGGCCGCTCTTCCCGACATATTTCGCAACGGACGAATTCCAGCGACGCCTTCGGTGACGTCATGGAAAATTGTATTTCTTATGAAGTCGTCATTTACTTGATATATTCATTCTAACGACAATTAATATATGAAAATATTTACGAAAGGACACTAAGATCATAGTGTTCAAATCGATGATCACTGGCGATTGGTAAATAAAACCTTAGATTAGTGAAAGGGATACAAGCCGAACGCGAAACATTAATTTCGTATCCAATTATTCATAATTTTTTATATAAAAAGGTGATAATACAGTATGACAGGTTTCTTCCGCTGCTGGTGACCTTTCCTTCACAGAACACAGACACTACCTGAGCTGAGCATTATTACGCTGCAGTACTTTGACGAGAATTGAAATAGGAGAGTAATAAGTTGGTCCATATGTCCCTCGTTCTAGTGATAAAATGGAACATAACAATGGACATTTTCCATTAGTCCACTCCTAATGAACTTATTAACGAAACTTCTCTTAATGGTGCGTCCACTAATTAAATAACCCTCCTTTGTTAGGGAATATAAAACTGCTTTTTGTACCCACGAGAGAATTAATTGAATGATCCTGTGCATGAAAATGCGACTGATGAGTTACCAGGCGAAAGGGGAAGCACCTCAAAGCGGAATCTTTGAAAGTGACGTTCCGGGCCACCTTCAGGGCCAATATTAAGTCTCGATAAAAAGAGGTCAGGGAAAAAATAAAGAACGAGAGAGAGAGAGAGAGAGAGAGAGAGAGAGAGAGAGAGAGAGAGAGAGTTCGTGACGTTGGGGAAGCTTCCACTGCCATTTCTTTTCCTGACGTGGCTCCGTTGTTTCTTTGTGACTCTTTATGGTGACCTGTTTGCAAGATGAGTTTTCTCGTTGTAATAATGAAGAAACTTTTACAATGAGAGGGATGTCCAGAAATTTCGCTCTCTCTCTCTCTCTCTCTCTCTCTCTCCTCTCTCTCTCTCTCTTGAAAATAATTCGACTTTACCGTTAACAGAGAAACATTAGTGAAACAAACAAAATGTCATAAAAATACGGGCAGCATAAGATATTAAATGGATGGAAAATGGTGAGGAGGATAGTGTTTATAAAAATGAAAGAAACTTAAATAAAACTGTACAATATTAATCAATGAAAAATTTACCATCCGCCAGAATACTAAAAAAATCATTTAACCCTATTTATTTATTATGATTACGTCGTATTTACTGTTCATAAAAACTTAGTATACGATAATATTTTAAAACTGTTGATAATTTTATACACACATACACACACATAATATATATATATATATATATATATATATATATATATACTTTTATAATCCCTGTCATTTATACAACCTTCCTTTGAAAAAGTTTCTTCATATTTTGTTAGTCTGCTACGTAAACGACATTGCATTAAAAAGCCTTTATTTATATATTCATCACGTTCCAAATTTTCGTGATTCAGTTATTCACGCACACACACATATATATATGATATATATATATCTATATATATATATATATAATATATATATATTACATATATAATATATATATATATATGATGAAAGGTTTTTAGATATTCCTAGAATTTTAAAGCTTTTTAACATAAATGTTGTTTGCAGTAATATTAATGTCAAGAGTTTAGTAATCAAAAATTCTCCTAAAGATCTTCCAGGCTGCATATATGAAATTCCTTGCAAAAAGTGTGATAAAGTCTATTACGACAGGCCGGCAAATCTCTTTCACAGCGTCTCAAGCAACATCAATATTCTGTGAGAACTGGGCAAATATCGAATGCATTATTTGTACATATGAGAGATTTAGACCATCCTATTAACTGGAGTCAAGCAAGAGCCTTAGTCCCATGTAATGACACAGTTAAAGGAATATCATTGAATCTTGTTTTATCAAGTCAAATAATAGAAATGTTCTAAATTTAAGTCTGGTTTATTTAAACTTGATGCTTTCATAATTAAAAAAGTTGTAGATAAATATAAGCAACAAAATTAATATATTTAGTTTTTACATGTTTTGGACTGTAAAGATACTTTGTAATTTCGGTTAGTGTCAGAATCTGTTTAAGTTTGTGACCGTGTGATATCCGATAATCCTGGATTATCCCTTTTAATTTTTACCACCCTTTTGGTAATTAACCATCTGGTATTCCTGATCTTGTTTGTACCTGAGGCCTTCCTCTCCAATTGTACTTTAGTAGCTCCTTGACGATGTCTGAATAAAGACGAAGCGGTTGGATTTCTGACTATCATTTTCCCTAGTGTTATTTTATATATATATATTACATATATATATAAATATATCATATATATCTATATATATATATAGTATAAAATAATATATATATATATATATTATTGAATAGGATGTTTAATCATAAATTCATTTCTTCAGTGTGTAACGACTAGCCTCTCAATAGCTGGTCCCTTTGCAAAGAAGCAGAGTACCTTGGTTCTTAGCTTTTGCATGGTACTTCGGTTCCTATTTTCGGAATTTAACCGTCCAGATTCTTAAATTACAAACACTTATGAACAGAGAGAGAGAGAGAGAGAGAGAGAGAGAGAGAGAGAGAGAGAGAGAGAGAAACTCTGCACGGGATGGAGGTGTCAAAAACAATAGTGAATTGACAACAGCCCCTGACATATGAAGCTTTGATGTGCAATAGTTCAAACAGAGCCACATTTTACTGAAAGTGGTTTTCATTCCTCTGTGTAATTGGTCATTTCGGTTTGGGTACGTTAGATACGTATCACGTTTGTCGTTCAGGAAATTCCACAACCCAAGGGAAATCTTTTTTATTACCAAGCTCTCTCTCTCTCTCTCTCTCTCTCTCTCTCTCTCTCTCTCTCTGTTATATTTTTTCATTGGGCACCTATTTTTCTGTCGTCTTCCACTTGGCCACCTTATCCTTCGTTCCGTATCACTTTACAATATATTACACATTTAGTATTACAATGGTACATTGAAACAATATTCTCCCGTCATCTAACCCGCAAACATCTCCCTGATAACTTCATGACCATCCTGAAATCTTACTCGCCCTTCAAATACGACTTAAACCGTAGCCCATTTTCGCTTTTATAATAATTTGATCTATCAATAATAATTCGATATGCCTCCGGCCACACATCATCTCTACGTTGCATCCAATTTCACGGTGTATTTATTATATATATATATATATATATATATATATATATATATATATATATATATATATATATACTTATGCATATATACACATAAATATATATATATGAATATTATACACCATGTATGTATATATACATATTATATATACATATATATATATATATCATATATATATATATACTATATATATATATATATATAAATTATGTATGCGTAGATTTTTATATAAAGTTTATATATATATATTTAATAAATACACCTGATAAATATAAGATTGATAAAATTATTATACTCTAGAGGGCAATAATGGTACGTATAAAAAAAAAACTTATAACAGCCATTCACAGTTGGGTAGCAATTTTTTTAATACTTCCTGATTTTTTCAATGCATAACGACTTTCTTTAGCTGTTAAAACATGTAACACTAAATAAAGTCGATAAATATTTTTATAATACATTTTACGTCCAATTTATAGTGAAATATAACAAACGACCATTTACAAACATATATAGAGAGAGAGAGAGAGAGAGAGAGAGAGAGAATGTATGGCGTGAAACTGATTTGGCGTCTATCTTTATCCACAACCACTTCTATAGGTGGCTTAGATCCTGAAAATGTGTGCAAATAGGTAAAATAGGAACTAAAATCAGCAACCTCTCTCTCTCTCTCTCTCTCTCTCTCTCTCTTTAATCGCATCTTTGGGCCACTTGAACTCACTTAAAACTACTGATGTGAAATACAATGATTTAAACTTCAGGCATTTCAATATTCTTCAATATCATCAATCCTAAGTGATGTATACAAGAAACTATCGTTTGGGGAGGTACAACAATAATCAAATACGGGAACCTTGAATAAACAAAGGTCGCCAAAGACAATACTTGAAGCGAGTGGACCATGAAGCCAACAGTATAGCTTTGCGTAAGAGAGCACTAGACAAACATCATTAGGTCGGTAAATGATTTCAGGGCTATGAAGGTTAAATCCCTTTTTCTTTAGAAGAAATTGTTTGCAATATACTTTCCTGGTAAAACTTATACATCGCATATGGCGACAGGATAAATTACTACGGGTAAAACCATTCAAGAGCTAATTATTTACTGCTTCCAAGTAGGTATGTTTACATTTATATTGAAATGTACCTGGCCGGACGAGATTCATTCGTAAAATGCCCAGCTTGAATATTAAAGGAAAAAAACGGCCTTCGTCACAACCTAAACACTAGAATAAAAAAAAAAGAACATATGGATGACAACATGTTAGATAAGCATACAACAAATTAGGAACACACAAACAGTCATCCTTAAGGATAAGTGGCACTATCCAATTCCTTTCGGTTTCTCCGAGTCAAGAGCAGTATTATTCCCTTGCGAATTAGATGCTATTTACTCAAAACTTTGTTCTAGAAATGGGAATGGTTCTTTTGTACCAGTTCGGTCCCCTAAGAGCAGTTCACATTTGCTCGAGCGACGAGATTCGAGTTTTTCCAGCTAAGGTCTGACGATATTTTAAACCTATCTTCGGACTATGAATCCTGAGAAGAACGAGCTTTTAGTTGTTTTGAGCTATTACAATCTCAATTTTCTAATTAGTTTCTTTTCAAGGATTAAAAGTAAAGTTTGATTTTCAATTAATAGAAAACTGTAGAAAATCACCCTACATTCGTTTTAGTAAAAATCAAGGATGGTTTTAGTATGAATGGAATGGTGGAATGGAATGGAATATGAAATTTAGGCTTGAAGCCAAGCACTGGAATCCATAGGGATTATTCAGCGCTGTAATGAAATTGGTTTGACATAAATTTTTATGTTGATGATTTTATAAACTAAATAAATACAGGCGATTTAAAACTATGATAAAAACGGATATCCGCCATAAAAATTATATCTTCGCATTTCGTGAGTGCAAACAAGAGTAAAAAATGTATACATACATATACCATACACATACTCATATTCATATAAGCATACTTATATAAACAACTTCTAGTGTATACACTACACTTTGCAACATACCGGGAGGTCAATATTAAATTTCATTATAAAGGTTAATGTCTCTAAGGAATCCAACAATTCTATTAACAGCTACATCCGGACCAAGCATTTCTGCTATATCTCTGCCCACTAATCCATGTCTCTGTCGTACCGCAGAATACCTATGGCAATGTAATATAGTGTGTTCCACAGTAAGAGGAGAGTCACACTGCATACAGACTGGTGCAGGTACCCCCTCCAACAGGAATCGGTGGGTCAATCGAATATGGCCAATTCTTAGACGACATAATACAGTTTCTACCCTACGATTTTGTTGGAAACCAGAGGGCCAATGTTCAATACTTTGTCAGATCTTCCTGTACTTTTTATTGTTGGTCAGATGGGGAGACGACCAACGTGCTTGCCATTTATTTTTAACATATGAACGAATAGTCCATTTCATGTCAGTAGAAGGAATATGGTGGAAGAGAATGTCTTCTTTAGTAATGATATCTCTAGCTTCATGGTCAGCAAGTTCGTCACCAGCAATACCTACATGGGCAGGAACCCAGCAAAAATGGCCAGATTTGAATTTGGAAACAAGCCTATATAACCAATCTTGAATACGTTGAACAACTGGATGTTTAGCTTAATGGCCATGAGTGCACTATAAGAATCTGAGTAAATGGTGAAATTATTACCCTGTAGAGTAGAAACAATCTCAAGAGATTTGGCTAATGCAGTTAATTCAGCTGTAAAAATGAACGCATTATATGAAAATCTGCCCATATGAGTTATTACCATGAACAACAGCGCAACCAACACCACTTGATGTCTTTGATCCATCAGTAAAAAAATTAACAGAACCCGAATGCTTTCAGTCATGATCAAGAAAACAAGCCTTCACTTCTTGGACATTAACGGATTTTTTTAACCACAGTTTTTTGACAGACCGATGGTTCTGGGGTCAACCAAGGAGGCAGCTTAGAGCAATGTATTGCCTTAATATTTTGGTCTTTAATAGACACACTGTCAACTGCAGCATTAATTCTCCCATGAAAAGGCTTGGATGCTCTAGCATTTGCAAACTGCTGTGGATTGTTTTGGTTCAGAATAGAAGCTGCAGGGTTTTCTGGGGAACCTCTTAGTTTGAACATATACCATAGTCCCAGTTCCTCTCGACGTAAGTCTAGAGGGAGCTCTTCTGTGTCGGTATATAAGCTTTCAACTGGAGAAGTTTTAAATGCTCCAGAACATATTCTCAGACCAGCATGATGAACTACATCCAACTCCTTAAGTTTTCTTACACTTGCTGAAGAGTACACTTGGCAGCCATACTTAAGCTTTGATTTACATAGTCATATAACTGTAAAAGTGACCTCTTATCAGCACCCCAATTAAAACCTGAAACTACTTTAAAATGTTAAGGGACTTCTTCGCCTTAATTTTCAAAGAGTCAATATGACTACCCCATGTTATTTTCTTATCAAAAATCATCCCTAAAAACTTCACCACCTCCTCATATGGTATTAGTGTGCCTTTCAGCCTAATATTTGAGATGGTTTCCTTTCGAGTACACCTAGTAAAACGAACTGCCACAGTTTTACTAGGGGAGAATCGAAAACCATTGTCATCAGCCCAATTGCTGATTGCATTAACTGACTTTTGCAGAGAATTACAAGCTGCAATAGCATCATAACTGGTGACATAAATAGCAAGGTCATCCACAAACAAAGATGTCTTTACTGGAGGAGACACACATTCAACAATGCTATTTATAGCCACAACAAATAAAGTGACACTAAACACACTGCCTTGTGGGACACCCTCCTCTAGCTCAAAAGCATTAGACAAGGTGTTTCCAATTCTAACTTTAATGTGTATCGCTTAGAAATGACCTGATGAAATTTAACATATTACCTCGTATTTCCATGTCATGAAGCCGCTTAATAATACCAAAACGCCAAGTAGTGTCATAAGCTTTTTCGAGGTCGAAGAAGACTCCTATAGTCTGACAGAGTTTTGAGAAACCTTGCTGAATTTAGGTTGATAATCTTATTAGTGGGTCTACAGTGGAATGATTTCTCCTGAATCCAAACTGGACAGATGATGATAAACCATTTTTTTCTAGATGGCACATCAGTCTAGAATTCACCATTTTCTCAAACAATTTGCATACACAACTTGTAAGAGATATTGGCTGATAGGTTGTAGGAAGATGAGGGTCTTTCAATGGTTTCTTATTGGGAATAATGATTGCAATCTTCCAAGAATGGGGGAGGATACCAGTTTCCCATATTTTGTTAAAGATTTTAAGGAGATATGATTTAGCCGATTCTGGAAGATTTTTCAGCATGCTATAAAGAATGTTATCATTCCCAGGGGATGCTGATGCAGATGATGACAGAGCATCCCTTAATTCCCTCAAAGTTAACTTAGAATTATAAGATTCACCATTTCCAGAATTTAAATTAAGGGAAATGGCTGAATTCCTAATATTCTGGAAACGAGTTGAATAGTTCCTGGAACTCGATACTTCGGAGAAATGCTCACCCAGTTTTTCAGCAACTTCATTAGGCTTGGTGACAAGGTCTCCATTGATTTTCAAACAGGGTGTTGGTGTTGGAACATACTTGCCACTTAGCTTTCTAATCTTTTTCTAGATCAATCTGGTTGGGGTCTTGGAATTTATGCCATTTATATAAACTTTTTACTTTTTAAAAATATTTTCGCTGTTTTACCATAGCTCGTTGGTAAATAGATTTTGCTGTTGCAGACTGACTGGATTTATAACGCCTGTAACATTTCCTGGTAATTTTCCTCAAATTACCACAGGTTTTATCCCGCCTAGGGACAGCAGGTCTGTGTGGTTTCCCTTTGGTCTTAGGTATTGAGTTTTAAGCACTATTTAATATTTCGGAGGCAAAGTACTCATAAGCCTTTATATGGCATTTGAAGGATTCAAATTCCTGGGATAGGATAATGCCTTCTTGAAATTTTACCCAATCTGCTTCCTTTTCCTTCCATTTGATAGGATAATTCGAGGGGGCATTTCTCACAAACATAAGATGAATGGGAAAGTGATCACTGTCATGTAGAAACTCATCTACAGACCAATTAAAATCAAGATAGAGAGAAGAAGAGCAAATGCTTAAGTCTATAGCAGATGAACCACCTGTGTAGAGATTATGGTATGTCATAGTACCATCATTAAAAAGTGTAAGATCATTATTATTAACAATGTCATCAATGATCCTACCCTCTGTGTCTAAAAAATCTCCACCCCAAAGTGGATTGTGAGAATTAAAATCACCAAGTAGTAAAATAGGAGGAAGTTGATTGATTAAACCTTGAATGTCCCCAAGAGTGAACCTACATCTTGGGGGAAGGTAAAGAGGGTAGATTGTGATTTCACGGTCAAAAGTAGCCCGGATAGCAATTGCTTGAAGCTGGGTGTTCAGGGGAACCATAAAATGTTGCAATGCTTTAGTAGTAATTATTGCAACACCTCCATGGGCGCGATCCCCATCAGTGGGGTTCATTTTGTAGATTTCATAGTTTACACCTGGATTGTATACTGAATCCCCCAATTTAGTTTCTTGAAGACATACAACCCCTGGGTTATGCTCACTCAGTAATACCTTTAATATTTCTGAACGAGTCCTTAGTCCTTTACAGTTCCATTGTAAAATGTCCAGATTGAATTTTAGTGCTAGGATCTACCAAGGGATTGATTGATTTATTAAAGATTATCTGGCGTCACAACTGCTAATGGTTATTGATGCCACTACAATGGAATATATAAAGCATATTTAACAAAGGAAAATCCCCATGATAAAAAAATTAGTAATTGTAAAACCTCCAAACTTACAAAATTAATAGTAAAAATCAAATTTTATTTAAAATACCAATGGCATTAATAAAATTAAACAGGGTGCTTCCAATAAAATCTGTCCCTAAAATCTTGGTAAGGAAAAAACCATCTTCAGTTCCCCTGTAACGTGGAGGAAAGTATCTCTCTCATCTGAAAGACTGGGGCACTCAACTATCAGGTGTCTGACTGTCAATGGTACCAAGCAGTCATCACAATAAGACTGATGATCCCCACTCATCAGAAAGCCATGTGTCATTTTTGTATGGCCTATTCTAAGCCGACAGAGTATTACTTCCCTTTGCCTTCTCATTGATGAATACTTCCAAGGAAAGATGGTAGCTATTTCTTTCATTTTTTGGTTTTCTAGCTCCCATGCAAATTTCCAGGAATCAAGGAACGCTGGTTTAATGACTGGATACATATCATTTGTAGGGAGTGCACACCTAGCTATGTTACTTTGGTTGACAGCCGTTTTGGCAAGTGAGTCTGCTACTTCGTTTCCTGCCACACCGACATGTGCAGGGGACCAACAGAAAGATACTTTCCTACCACTAATCTTAAGCAACTGAAGCCACTCTAAAATTTAAATAACAATAGGATGGAGTGAATTAAAATGACCAATAGCTTGCAAGACACTCAGTGAATCGCAACATAAAACAAATTGTTCTGCAGAATGACAAGCAATCTCTTTAAGGTCAGTTAGGATTGCATAACACTCTGCTGTAAAAATGGATGCCTGATCTGGTAGCCTTCCACTCTTATTAAAATTGGGAAATACAACTCCATAGCCAACGCCTGTGTCAGACTTGGATCCATCTGTAAAAACTATGACTGAACCATCATGGTCTGCCAAATGTTCTAAAAAGATGCGCAGCATCTCGGCACTCAATTTCTTCCTTGCTACCAGTGAAGAACCTGGGGATATTGTTTTGGATAACAATGGATTTCTGCGAGGAAGGTTCATTACTTTCATTTTCACTTTTATCTTTTCTTTTTTCTGATGTTCTCTCTCTTTTCCTGTGTTCTGATTTGGGCCGAGTTCCATTGGATATATTCAACTGTATTCCTTTAGGTATCTCTGCTGTACATGATTTAAGAACCTGCGGTTTTGGTTGCTGGAGTGATGTGCTATTTTGATTATTTAAAGAACATCCTGCTTTATGTTTATCATCACCATGCTCCTCTCCACGTGGCATTGTCTCAGCCTGGTTTGACTTTGTGACTGCAGCGGATGGTTGCTGTTGCACTGCATGAGTAGCTGGCACTTGTGCACTGGACTGTGGCTTCTTAATTACTGATGAAAATGTAACTCCCGGTCTTATTTGACGTTCTAGTACTTTCATTCTAGCGTCTTTAAACGAAATTTTTTCCATAACTTTAACTGTTTGCACCTCCTTCTCTAAAATTTTACGCAACTTTTTGAGGATGCAGGATGGTTTTCTCCACAATTAATACAAGACAGTGGTTCATTGCATGGTCCATGTGCTTCTTTGCCACAATTACAACATAAAGCAGGTCCTTCATTTATTTTCTTTCTACATTTCTGAATCAAATGACCAAACATCTGGCAGTGGTAACATCTCAAAGGTGATGGTATGTATGGCTTGACTTTGAAGTTCAGCCATCCTGTCTTGATAGCATTAGGTAATTTAAAGGTGTTAAAAGTGAGGATTAGTGTTGCCAGGGAAACAAACTGATCTCCCACCTTCTTTCTAATTCTGACCATCTTTGCCACATTCTGTTCCTCTAATTTGCTGAATTTCTTCGGTGTCTAATAAGAGCAGTTCAGGAGCATATATTACTCCTCGACTTTGGTTATGAATAGGATGAGGGAAACACGTAACTTTTCGCCCTACTAAGGTATTCATCTTGAGCAATTTTTCACTTTGGAGGAAAAGATAAGAGTGTCCTATGCAATCTGGGGTGCCCATTCCCTGGCACCTTACATCATATCCTCCAAATATACCCAGCAGTCCAGCCTTGGAGAATTAAGTGCCACGACAACATCAAGGAATACTTAAGAAACTCATTGAGCAAGGCTTTAATACCATCAATGAGCCCCAAATAACCACACCAGAGGGATTTAGAAAACCAGATCTATTGGTGTGGAATAATATGAGAGATCAGCTGTACTAGACATCCAAGTGACGGCCGACGCCAACGTTAACAACACTGAATTACTCCACCAAGTGAAGGTCAACAAATACGATAAGCCAGCCATCAGAAATTACGCAGAAACCTTACTGGTAACCAACTGATGATAGAAGCGATAACAGTCAACTGGTGAGGGATAATATCATGAAGAACCACCCAAGTGTGCCGAGGACTAGGCCTGAGCACAAATGATCTCGAAATCTTCGTATAAAAACCCTGAACAACGGGTGTAGCATTTATAGCAACTCTATGGGCATGTCAGGGGATGGGGACATAACCTAGGGCGCCCAGCGGGGTTGGCCCAGATGACGTTCCCAACTGGCTATTCAGTAACGAACATCCTAGCCACGTCGGTGGAGACCCTCGTCAGACACTGAGAGGCACCACCTGAAAGTTGTGTCAGTGCTGCAGTCACCAGGCTAAGATAGGTGAAAGAAGCTGTATGTGAGTCAAAGCAATGGAAAGATCTAGAACAGTGATATGCGTTAGACACTATGGTCGTTAAACAAAATAAATTTTTAAAAATAAAATTAAAAACATTTTGCCAGACTGCAAGGCAGGCAGTGAGAGAAGCTGTATTGCTTGAGTCGAGAGAGAGAGAGAGAGAGAGAGAGAGAGTTTGAGTGTGCAGCCCAGACAGTGTGAGGCAGTGGCTAGTCAGTGTGAGAGAACAACTGGCTGTCCAACTTGATGATATTTTGATTCAATACTGTCTTATATAGAGACAATCAAGGTTGGGTGTTGGGCATGAGTAGCTTGGACACTTGTTTTGTGGTAAGTTGTAGTTACTAGCGATCCACCTCTCAGGGGTCCTGCTAAAAATCCAGAAGATAGTTTTCTGTCCTGATGGAGCTAACGGATCGTGGAGAGGACCCAACCCGCCCAGTCTCCTCCTTGGGGGTGACTGTGGGTCGCTCCACCCCAGTCAGGGAAACCCGGTGACTGGGCCAACCTGAAACCGCCAGCAGCACCGCTCCAAATCAGAGCGAGGCTGTTGCCAGGAGTCATGAGAACACCCATGACTACCGTGGTCTCTGAGCCATCTGTGTTTGCCTGCAATTTACCACCTTTAATGGAAGGCGCCTGCATGAAAGGAAAGCTCATCCTGTGGAATTCCCCAGCAAAAATGTTCTAAGGCTCATGGACATGAAGAGCAAGCCCTGGGCTGTGGAGGACCTCAGGAGGATGGCAAAATTTTAAGTGGATAATATTAATGAGCCATTCCTCAATCAGAAAATTAAGCAGCACCTATTCCCAAACAGGACGGTAAATAGCATCACTGGAAAGAGAAAATCAATGAGTATAAGAGAATTCTAAGTGAAATGCTCCAGCAGAGAAATGTATGTGAGGTTCAAGATATACACCTCTCCATCCAGAAAGAGCAGGATGGACAGTGGAGGAATTAATTCGACTTGCTACGGCAGATACCCTATGTAAAAATGATCCTCATATCAACAAAAGGATCCAAAAGGAGTTCTTCCCTCACCGCACGCTGGATAGTGTGAGGAAGAAGAGAAGGACACATCAAGATGAGATTAAGGGGTCACCAACTGAAAAGACAAGATTATGAAATAAGAAAGTTTGTGAGGAAGGCCACACCATCTGCCGAAAGATCTCAGTGTATTCTATGCTAAGATTCCTGATTGGGGACTAGGAATTGAATGCCTGGCAGAAAGTACGTCAATAGCGAAGAGGAAACTACTAGAACGTTTAAGGAGATCGAACGACGAAACGGTAAGCATAAGAGCTGGAAGACATCTGGGAGGACACCCCCCGTCTGCCCCCACGAACTGGAAGGAAAAATTGTACAGCTCCATAGATGAAGTAGGACTAAAGGAAGCCTCCAACAGTATAAAGCCGAAGTAGATGGATGCTGGAAATCGCCTCATGAGGGGAGGCACATAAGTCAATGCCATCAAGCTTAAAATGGGAATATTACCAACTGCAGTCCGAAGCGCTCGTGGCAGAGATGTATCGAACCAATGCGATCTAGGATGCAACTCCCCTGGGACACTACATTACATCTTACAAGTGTGCCCCACAGTGCAGCCATGGAGGATCAAGAGGCACGATGGCGCAGTCAAGTTTCTAAAATCGAAGGAAGAGGAGGCAGGATATGAAGTACAACTGGAACTGCGGCTGAGTAAGAGAGAAGGCTTAAGGAAGCCAGACTGTGATATGGAAGGAAGCTGCCTCCACGGTGATCGACGCCCAGGTTGTTGCCGACTAAAACGTCAATAGCATCAACGTATTCCACAGGTTTAAGGTTGTGAAGTATAATACAACGGACATCAAGCACAAGACTGAGGACACAACAGGAATGTGTCCCACTATAGAGGCAGTAACTGGGAACTGGAGAGGCGTCCTGTCATGTGATTCCATCCGCGTGTGACAGCAGCTAGGCAAGAGGGTCCCTGACATCGAGCTGCTCTCTGTCAAGATCATTGGGGGCAGCCTGAACATCTACGCGAACTACATAGGAATGCTGGAGGGAGGCGACGTTACATAGGCGATGGTGGCCGTGGCTAGTTGGCCATGGACATTCCTCCAGAGCCAAAGGACCGGGCCCTGTTGAGTGGAGATACAGTGTTTATTAAGGTTGTTGTAGGAAGATCTTGTTAGCCTTAGTACTAGTCTCTCGAATGTGTTGTATAGGGAACCTATGTAATTAGGTAAATGCGACAATGATTACATTGTGTGATGGAAATATCTTTATTGTAAATTGGTTATGTAAGATTAGTTAATAAAAAAAAATTAACATTGCCAAGCGCCGGAGCCGAGGGGCCATTCAGTGCATATATATCTTAAGAATAAAAAAAGTCACTGTCGCACAAACATACACACAACCGATCTAACATACAAATCATTCATTCATAAAAACCAAACAAGAAACCTAAAACAATTAAGAGAAAATTACAATTCATAAAAAAGACCAATATTTTTTTAAAATGTCATAATTTGCTCTGCCTGAGCACCTTCACCTAAAATATCGGCAAGAGTTTTATTTGCCGGCAAACAAGCTCTACGTTTGTTTCCAAAATGAGGGCACTCCACCAAAATATGCACCCCAGTCAAATCCACATGACAGGTGGAACAGCGAGGAACCTGCCTATCCGCTCCACTCGTCATTAGATACCCGTGAGTATATTTAGTGTGGCCAATACGTAATCTAGCTAAAACTATCTCAGACCTTCTATCCATCCGGCTATGAGGCCAAGGATGAACAGAAGGCCTAATCGACTTTAATTTAAGATTATTATCTAAAGTAGACCAGCGGGCCTGCCACTGGTCTCTACAATAAAATCGAATGGTACTTTTAAAATCGGAAACAGGGACACCCATGTTGGAAATGTGACTAAGCCTAGTTGCAGCCTTAGCAGCAGCGTCGGCTCGCTCATTCCCAACAATTCCAACATGGGACGGAGCCCAACAAAACCTAACAGAAAATCCTCTTCTATTAATTAAAAGATAAAACCAATCTTGTACTTCTTGCACTAAAGGGTGGCAAGAGACTAGGCTTTTGAGAGAAGATAAAACACTCAAAGAGTCGGTAAAAATGGTAAAAACCTTGTTAGTACAATAACTATAAAAAATATATTTAAGAGCAGTCAAAACTGCCAGCAGTTCAGCTGTAAAAACAGAGGAATTAGATGGAAGCTTCTTTTTAATGATATTATCACTAGTCACTACAGAGCAACCAACACCATCAGAACCCTTCGAGCCATCAGTATATATATGATGAGAATCACCATGTTCAACAGCATGATCCAAAAAACTTGCTCTCAACTGATCACCAGAACTGTTGCTCCTGCTGTCCCTAATTGGGCAGATTTCTATGCGTGGCGTATTCCAAGGAGGAAACTTTGAGGGCGAAATTTCAGCTACTGCAGGGGGTAGTAATCCCACCTCCCTGGCAGAGCTTGCTAGTCGAACTTCAAGCGGCTTTGGCAGCCTAGGTCTATTTGGGGCTCTATCAGTTGGTTCTCTAACATACTTATAGTTAGGGTTTAGCTTTGACGTAAGAACTCTTGATATGACTCTCAAGCCTAATTCCTCCCTACGGATAAATAGTGGGGGAAAACCTGACTCAACATATAAGCTTTCTACTGGAGAAGTTCTATAGGCTCCCGTACAAATACGTAAAGCCAAATTATGGACATCATCTAATTTCTGTAGTGTTGTCTTGCATGTACAACCATAAACTTGACAACCATAATCAATTTTGCTTAGGCATAAAACCTGGTACATCCTCAAAAGGGTAATTCGATCTGCCTCCCAATTAAAATTAGATACAACCTGAAGAATATTAAGACGAAGCTTCACGTTACATACAACTTCATTAACATGTTAAATAAAAGTTAATTTCCTATCAAATGTAACACCTAGATACTTAATGCTATCTTCATAAGGTAAAATCGAATAATTTAAAAACAGCGTAGGGATCTCTTCCACTCTTCTTAATCAGCAAAATCGTATAGCTTTGGTTTTTTCTGGTGAAAATTTGAACCCTTTAGCACTGGCCCATAATGTTGAAGCATTAATAGCAGTCTGGATCTTTTTACAAGCTTCGACAGCTGTAGACTTGCTACAGATTATTGCATAATCATCAGCAAAGGCCAGACCATGCACCCCGACAGGACCTTGTTCTAGTAGGCCGTTGACAGCTACATTAAAGAGTGTTGGACTAAGGACGCTTCCCTGAGGTTACCTTTTTCTTGAGGGTAAGCAGAAGAAATGTAAGAGCCCACTCTTACTTTCAGGTAACGTTCTGACAAAAAATCTTTCAGACAATAGAACAAATTACCCACAACACCCCACTCTACAAGTTGCAAAAGGATACCCCCTCTCCAGGTAGTGTCGTAGGCTTTTTCTAGGTCAAAGAGCACTGCAACAGTCTGGTTTTGCACAGCAAAAGCATTCTGTATCTCCCGAGTAAGGAACATCAAAGGGTCAGAAGTACTTCTATTTTTCCTAAAGCCAAACTGCCGATTAGACAAAAGATTCTTTGAATCCAAATACCACACAAGTCGAGCATTGACCATCCTTTCATAAATCTTGCTAACACAACTAGTTAGAGCAATTGGCCTATAATTCTTAGGAAGGAAGGAATCTTTAGAAGGTTTTAAAACAGGTACAATAATCGATATCTTCCAAGACTCTGGTGAAGTTCCTGAAAGCCAAAAACTGTTTAAAATGTCTAAAAGAAATTGTTTTGTACTTCTAGGCAGATTAAAAATCATTGAGTACAGTATATCATCTTCCCCAATTCTTTCATGGTGAAAGGAAGATTATACTACTCTGAATTTAAACTAACAGGAGGAACAACCGTGGTACCGTCCCTAATATTCCTGAATGCAGGAGAGTAATGTAGGGCACTAGATATATTGGAGAAATGCCTACCAAAGGTTTCTGCAACTTCTCCAGAATCAGATATGAGAAAGCCATCAATTTTCAAAATAGGCAAGGGAGGTGGAGAAAATTTCCCTTACAGCTTTCGGATTCTGTTCCAGACTAATGACATAGGTGAATCAAATTTTAATTCACTTGTATATCTAATAAAGGATTCCCTCTTTGCTTGCTTAAATGTTTTCTTTTGCTTAGCAAGAGCTCTTTTATAGATAATTTTATTGACTAAACAAGGATATCTACGATATCTCTTGTAGCAAGTTCTTGTTATCTTTCAGCTCAAGGCGCATGCATCACTCCACCAAGGTACTGGAGGACGCCGAGGTTTACCAGAAGTTCGAGGAATAGACAGCATGGTGCCAAACAGTAATATTCTGATTAAATACTCATAAGCAGATGTTGGGCTCTGAAAATCTTTTATATCTTGATCAACTTCAGTAGATTTTTTTAAATATCCCCAGTCAGCGCCCCCTACCTTCCATTTTGGTAAACATGGAGATGGAATATTTTTCATAAACTTTAAGTGAATGGGCCAATGATCACTGCCATGATCATTCTAGTCTACTACCCACTGGTAATCTAACCTCAAAGATGAAGAGCAGATAGTGAGGTCAATGGCTGAATCATTATTATGAAAAACATCATGTCTTGTAGGGGAACCATCATTCATTAAAGTGATGTCATTTAAGGCAAGCAGCTGTTCTATTATTAAACCCACCGGTTGCAGTTTGGCTCTCCCCAAAGGGTGTGCTTGGCATTAAAACCCCCCATCAGAATGAAGGGTTTAGGAAGCTGGTCTATCAATGTCTGTAGATTGTTTAATTCTAGCTGACGAGGATTACCCTGCGCATCCTGCAATCTATTTTCTAATGATGGATCCAGGTATAAAGAACAAATAGTGATCCATTTATAATTGAAAATTTGAACTGCACAAGCCTGCAAAACAGTGTTCAATTGAACAAGCCTATGATTGACAGACTTTTGGACTATGATGCCTGTGTCTCCCTGAGCACGTACACCTATCAGGGGTGGAGACCTATGAAATGAGTAATTAAAACCCAAGTTGGGAGTGTGCTCTCCCAACTTTGTCTCCTGTAGACACATCGCAGATAGATCATGATCCTTAAACAGAACCCGAACTTGCTCTCTACTGCATGAGAGCCATTATTTAGAGGAAGGGATCTTAAAATTCTCTACTAATTTAGGAATCTGTGTCCTGGTGAGAGAGATCTTATCAGTTTTACCAGTACTATTTGACCTAGATCTAGGTGTTACATATCTTTTAGAAGATGGGCCTTCATTTGCCCTTTCAGTTTTACTTTTGTTTTTTCTATGATGGCTGAGTGACCGTGAATTAGGCGAAGAGGGAGAAAGGGCCCTCTTCTGACCGTCATCTCCTATTCAGATGCCTTGAAGGCACAACAATTGAATACGGCTTCTTCTGGGGCCCCTTCTGTTGGGGCTTCCCGTGCCCCCCCTGGTGGGACTTCCCATGCCTCCCCACCTGGTGGGGCTTCCCATGCCCCCCTGGTGGGGCTTCCCATGGCCCCTCTGGTGGGGCTCCTCATGTTGCAGAGACGCTGGTCAAGCCAGGGGACCCTGTTGGTTCAAGGGTTCAAGCCAGGTCTCAATATGTTGACGACTTCTCTCTGTCAGGGACATTGCCTGACATTGAGCCCTCACCTGATCTTGACATTACAGTGCACCGTGGAGATGACGGTGCATTACAGTGCACTGTCATCTCCACGGTGCATTACAGTGCACTGTGGAGATGACGGTGCACTGTAATGCACCATCATCTCCACGGTGCACGGTGCATTACAGTGCACCGTGGAGATGATGGTGCATTACAGTGCACCGTCATCTCCAAGGTGCACTGTAATGTCAAGATCAGGTGAGGGCTCAATGTCAGGCAATGTCCCTGACAGAGAGAAGTCGTCAACATATTGAGGCCTGGCTTGAACCCTTGAACCAACAGGGTCCCCTGGCTTGACCAGCGTCTCTGCAACATGAGGAGCCCCACCAGAGGGGCCATGGGAAGCCCCACCAGGGGGTGCATGGGAAGCCCCACCAGGTGGGGAGGCATGGGAAGTCCCACCAGGGGGGGCATAGGAAGCCCCAACAGAAGGGGCCCCAGAAGAAGCCGTATTCAATTGTTGCGCCTTCAAGGCATCTGAATAGGTTTTCCTTGCCAACAGCTTCTTGGCCTGTCCCACACTGATGTGTTCAGCAATAGATTTTAGTAATGCCTCTTGTTCTTTCTTGAATGCACTACATTTCTAATCACGGGGTCGATGTTCACCCTTACAGTTTACACAAATTACCAGTCCAGAACATTCCTCGTGCTCAGGCTGGCCACACGATTCACAAAGTTTATCCTTGGTACAAACGATAGAGGAGTGACCAAAACCAAAACATTTAAAGCACTGGAGGACTTTCGGTCTATAAGGACGACCTTTCATAATCTCACTGTCAAGAACAATTTCTGACAGCAAAAAAGAACTTACAAATGTAAAAATAAGCACTGACGAGCGGGGCACTTTAAAAACCTTCCAATCCACATCCGGACACATTTCCAAAATTTCCTCCTCATCCATTTCATATAGATCATCATTAAATATAACACCCTTCGCGTAACTAAAATTATAGTGAGGTTTTACCTCTTCTATCATACCCTCGGGATCAAGCTTCAAATTTAGGAGCATTATCGATTGAACATCTGTCTTGGTATGAACTAAAAAACTATTACGCCCAAAGCGAGTTACTTCAGGACTCCCAACATTGCCGATCTTCTGGCTTACCAACCTCTTCACTTTGAAGAGGTTGCCTCTCTCACCATGTGTTGTAATAATTAACCACTTAGCTGGGTCTGGTGATCTGGAGGTTTTACTTATTTTACTAGGGTGTTTAGTTTCATTTGGTGGTCTATAAATCTCAAGATACCTAGGGACTTCTTCTGCCTCTACAGGTCCAAAACTCAATGAATCTGATCTGAACTCTCTGAAGGCTCTGTGAGCTTCCGATTCGTTGTTGAAAAATACCCAGAATTCAAAAAAACCATAATTTTTGCCAAGTCTATTCCGTAATTCTTTTACTTTACCAAATTTACAAAATTCATTAAATAGCGTTTCATAATTCCAGTCTAAAGGGACTGGTTTCACATGCAAAATGTTTGTAATAAGGAGGTCCTTTGAAAAAGGCTCCAAAGTCACAATGGAGGAATTACCAGAATTTTCCTTGTCCTTATCCTTGCCTAAGTCGTCAGCAGAAGGTTTTAATGTCTTCATAAGACGTAGACTTGATGATTCGTCCAGGTAGCCCCCCATCCACCATGGAGCCACATTTAGAGGACAGTGTTATCCCATACAGGGCTGCCCTAGGGGTACCACCTAGATATACACCCCACCTTCAGTGCTTAAGGCGTCATGATGTCCGTCGAGATCAGACCCAGCACTAAGAGCAGGGTTTGACATCTAAACTTTCCCCTCACTCGACCACATTAGGTACATACTCGAGTTCTACGGGTGAGGTGGCATGCCAACCATCCTCACCCTCCATCAAATCCAATGAACAAGTCCAGATCATGTCCAAAACCAATCTAAAAGTCATCAACATAAAATCCGTACCTTATAGGGGGAGGAAGCAGAAGGATGAAAAGTTTTAGTAAAAGGAAAAAGGCTGACTTATTTAGTTGGATGAACAGCTGGGCACCAAGGCCCAGCGAGAAAGTAGTTCCCACCAGGCATCAGGGCCCAACTGCTGAACCCTAAGCCCCCCATCCTCGGCAAGGCTTCAGCATCTGGGGGGTTAAAACAGTGTTGCCAGTGTTGCCAGACTGTAAGGCAGGCAGTGAGAGAAGCTGTATTGCTTGAGTCAAGAGAGAGACAGATAGAGAGTTAAAGTGTGCAGCCCAGACAGTGTGAGGCAGTTGCTGGTGCTAATGTAGTGTTGTTCAGTCAATGTGAGAGAGAACAATTGGCTGTACAACTTAATGAAATTTTGATTCAAGACTAAATATTGATTCAAGACTGTTTTATATAGACAATCAATGTTGGGTTTTGGGCGGGATTAGCTTGGCAGGGGGTTAACCCGGCGAACTGGCCGACCTAACGCAAACGTGGGTGCTCCAACCCAGAGCACTCATAACGCCGGTGAAACTGATAAATTGAAGGGGGGAGAAAGAGTCCAACAGCAGCGCACTCTCACCACCCTCAATATTTTTTTTTTTTTTTTAGTTTAACCAGACCACTGAGTTAATATTAACTCTCCTAGGGTTGGCCCGAGGGATTAGACATGCTATTTAAATCTCTATCATGCACATTTCTATGTCAAGTCACTTTACTCAGAATAGAATGACCTAATGTATAAAATAGAAAGACCACCATCATAGATAGAAAGTCAAATAAATAAAGACGAGTATACTCGTAAACAAACGTTTAGAAATAATCATTGTGGCTTTTGAAGCCAAAGTCAAATTATTCAGATGCCCTAAATATAAACAGGAAGCTCTTTTGTCCCAGTAATTGTGATAAAATTTAAAATCAATCATGATCGTGTTTGGTACTTTGCTTTGACTAACTTAACGAACAGACATGAATTTATCCTTGCCCCAGTGTTGGAAAAAGCGTTTTGAACTATTAAAACGTTGTACAAGAAGTTTGCTTGCAGAATATTGCCACAAGGTTGCGTTATAAGTTTTCAGGACAAGAGGAAAAATGAATCAAATCTATAACGACTAACGTAATTATTATATATCATTAACGTTGCACGACTTAAAAACATAATAATGTGCAAACCATTTAAAAATATGATACGATTGTCCTTTCAGCCACACTAAAACGAAGGAAGTTTAAGGCTGAAGGCAGTACTTGCACATACGTTCGAAATTAATGTTATTTGTGACCTATTTTAAACGTAGCGGGCTACAATTGATGTGTTTCTAGATTATAGCCTGTCTCTCTCTCTCTGCATATAAACCCGGTCCTCCAATAATGATAAGAAGAACTAACTAACAGAGTTTCCCCTTAAAACAAGTATAAACTTAATAGAGTCTCCCCCTAAATCTCACATACTAACGTTTTCTTTGGACGATTTGGACCACCCTGATCTTGTTTCATTATTATTATTTTTTTTAACCCAAGTGTCGACGTTTTTATTTATTTTTTTTACAGATAATGATAATGTGTTGATTATAGCTTTCCACACGAATCCCAAAAGGGTCTGCTTTCCTAGGGAAATAAGACAAAAGAATGCGGATCTAGCGATTACTATAAACACCCTGCCCTAAGGTTTTACCAGAATCAGTCGAGTCAACTTCAGTTGTTCTTGAGCGGTGATAGTGATAAAATCACTTCCGTTTTGTACGATTACAAGAAGTGTCTCTCAGGTGTTGAAAGAACCTTTACCTTTTCAAGTATGTAACAATTGCTCTTTTTTAGATATTTCCATTTATTATTTTTAAGAATAAACTTGCAATGTTACAGCGAATTTGATATCCGTCAGCATATTAAAAATTTCATGAGCTTTATCGTATATATATATATATATATATATATATATATATATATATATATGTGTGTGTGTGTGTGTGTGTGTGTGTGTGTGTGTGTGTGTGTGTGTGTGTGTGTGTGTGTGTGTGTGTGTGTGTGTGTGTGTGTGTGTGTGTAAAGGAAAGTAAAACATGCCTATTTGAACAGTAGCGTTTGCTCTGATCTCCCGAGGGATTTAATTAAAGGGTTTGAAGATGTTACATGGTCGCTGTTGTCCAGCGTGTTAATTCATAATTTTTTGTCATAGCTACGCTAAGTAAAGGAACAAGGCGTATACAGTTAACAAGCATAAGGAAAACAGCACTAATAAGAATGGCACAGATGTAACCAACATCCACACTAACCATTTATGCTCCTGTTGGGTTCATTTTGATTGATCACTTCGTTGCCTATCCTATCTCGCTGCATTTAAGGTATGGATCTAAGGCGATTGTAATTACCGCCAGTTTCCTCCAGTGGCTCAAAGTGACATATTTCACGCTGAGTCGTTTACGTAAACGCTGAAGGCTATTCATACATAAAAAAGAACTCTTTTTAGCATATCCTTTCTTTTATATAGAATTTTAAATAATATTACTTGCAACGAGTTAAGTAAAAAGCCTAGAACGGACTTCGCCTCCTTCAACCTTGTAGTTTGGAAACAAGAATGAAAATCATGATACAGGCACTGAGTGGTTGGGTACTGAGGGAAATACTATATTGCCTGAAACTGAGAAGGTTTGAATGTCAAAGTGGTATTTCAGTGTATCGGTTGCATGTCATCTCAGTAATGACGGACTTGCAAGCCTTTTGATAGTTTCATCTTCTTTGTGTAAATGGACTCACAAATGAGGAAGTTATTGTTCTCTCTCTCTCTCATATGTATGTTCGTAGAAAGACAGTGAAATATATTGGATTTTAAGGTTAACAATATTGATGGGGACATGGAAATCTGTCAAGATGTGGCGATAATCTGCTTAGGCCTATGTAGCTTTGAATGGTTTTGGCTACCTTTAAGATAATGAACAATTTAACAGTACTGAAAGTCATTATCCTCTACAAGGAAGTAGAGTATGATGAAGTTGGTGGGGGGTTGGGGAGAGGTTGAAGAATAGATAAGGATATCTTTCTCTAGGATCGTCAGAGGGACTCGCCTTATTTTGAATATCCGTTCGCTTTGTGCTTCAATCTGCTGTCTGAATTTTGTTTCCCTCTTATTATTAGCCAACTGTCCGTCTAGTTCTGTCCACGTCTCCATCTATATAAGACCAAGACCACCTAAAGGAGAACTTTAGGTATTGTATAAGACGTTCTGTTTTCGAATGCAATTCCCTTAATTACCTTTGATCGGCGATGTAACCCCAGATGGATCGAGTAAACTACATCACTGTTGCCAGTATTCTAAGTACAAAAAGCATGTGTTTATGTATTAAAACGCTGTGTTAGATTTCAGTCTTATTCAATAAAAAAAAATCATACATTACCTTCTTTTCGCATTATAGAAAAATGTCCGTTACAGTAATTCGTCTGCTTGTTTTGTGATACCAAAGCTGCTTAGCAAAAAATCTCAGAGATTACTATTTTTCAATAAAATACGACGTTATTTTCAATTACACTTGAATATTACATTATTTACTATAATTATTCGTTTAACAGTAAAATTACAAACTTTTGATTGAGTATTTGAATAATACAGACAATAGTTTTTATAATCACCAGAGCAAACGAATTTTTTTCTCATGGGGAAAACAAAACTGTTTGAAGACTTAAATAAACCCTTTCATATATACATTCTTATATATATAATATATCTATATATATATATATATATATATATATATATATGTGTGTGTGTGTGTGTGTGTATATATTAATTTCAGATTTAATCTATATTAGCTTGAAGGACTGTAGTTGCAAAATATCTTAGATGAACCTTTTTTATATTACAAAAAGTTGCCAATCATCATTTTAAATTATAAATATCTAGCTAATATCGTAACATCCACCAACTAGCCTTAATAGCTAATGAGTTATTATTCCTATCCTAATTAATAATGCATATGGAACACAGAGAAATTTCATACAACACTCTTGAAATCATACACAATATCTTACATATCTTTAAGAAGTTGCCATTACATACTATATTTGTTATTATTGTCAAGTCAAACCTTTAAATGATCTAGCTATGGTTCATTTTATGCTTACAGATATAATGCAATAGGTGCTTATATAGAAGTATTAATGTCCATTCAATCTAAGTTGACCTCTTCATTTTCAATGTGAACATTCCGTTCCGTTTCACATTTGAATAATGTCTGCATCAAACTTTATAACAAGATTTGGTAAAATGTCTAATGTCTGTCTAACTTTACAGTACGTCTAACTTTTTAGGGTGATGCATACATGTATGCATATTCGTTATTATGTAATATATTGTATCTCGTCTTTAATGACTTCCGATTTTTGTTTTTGTTTTACTCCCGGGCATGCGACAACTTTCACAAAATGTTTGGCTGTTCTGTTTACCAAATATTCATGGCACAATATCTTTAAATGTGTCACAAATTTGAATAAAACACACTGATCTTAGTCTTAACTGTTACAATGATAAAAAAGATAATAATATTTTCTATATTAAATTTATATTAGTACAAAAAATATTTATATGCAAAAAGATTATAAAGTATACACAATAGTTATTTATTAAATTATGATAGTTGCTATATAGTATTTCAAATTAGAATTATTTTAATAAGATTTTTTTTAAATATTAACAACCCTTATGATGCAGAAAAATATATAAAGTATATTTAACATAAGAATTTTATGAACTTGATAAAAATCCTTTTATTTTAGGTAAAATCGGCGGTTAAATCTTCGGGGTAAATAAGATGTTGTCAGTTACTAATTTTTTATCTTTTCTTTCAGAAACTATACAGTTGGCAAGTGGAGTATTAAACATCCCGTGAAATGTCGCAAGATTCTGCCTCGGTAGATATTCCTCAGTACCATTTTGTTTATCAAACATATATAATTTGTTAATGTGATAACTTCTAATATTACTCAGATTTCAGTAAAATATCAGCCATTAGGTAGGTAATTATTACAAGACACAGTTTTTACTTTAGTACATTGTCATTTTATTTTAATTTCATATCAGTTTAATTGTCAAAACGTAGTTCCATTCGTTTAGAACAGTTATCATCTAGTATCCTCAGTTTAATATCAATGATCAGTTGGATTAGAATTTAATGAGATAGTTTAATAAATATTTTTTTAGTTTAATATCAGCTATTTAATGGCTGTATATTTCAAGATACATAGTTCATTATATCTAAATATCCTATTGAGTAATATCTAAACTGTCTGTCGGCATTGTTCTATCAGAATACTGTACATGTGTACATATTTTCTTAAAATTCTTAAAGAGATTAGTATTAGTTGTTGGCCAGTCTAGGCTGCATATTGACTGTAAGGTTGAAATATTGGGTTGAGTAATCAAGTATACTTCAACATAAATACCCTATTACGTGTATCTGGAATCTGACCGCTTTCATGTTTCAAGACAATTTCCTACAATTTTGAAATGGTTAGATATTGGGTTAGTTTTGGTATGTCATACCAGAAGGTTCATATACACTTGTTTCTCCCCTGTAGTTAGTAATCCACCAGTTATCTAGAAACAGGTTTTTGTTCAGGCTTATGCCAGATTAATGGAGGTAATGTTGACATTTGAGTAGTTTCATGGATTTCACACTAGCTTTCAATTCACTGGTGGTGAAGATTAGTCTTTATTTATGTTTTATAGAAATTTCTTGACAGTAGCTAGCTATAGTTTAGTGAAGTAGAACCTGTGAAGCATTTCCGTTTTAGGACTGGTAATATAGCAAAATTACGTGTGATGACAGTTTTTCATTTCATGGGTCTTAAGGTATTGTTGAACTAGCTTCTGTTATAGTAGGTATCTACTCCAAGTTTCCCTTATGTTCCTTGTAGCTGTTGTCATTAGGTTTCACAAGGTTTCAAGTTATAAGACTTTAGAAATTAATGCCTTTTAATAGCTCCCAGTTTGCTCCCTGCTGCTGCCAGTGTGGAACCAGAGGAATTTATTTCTGGTGATTAGAAATTCATTTCTCGATATAATGTGGTTCAGATCCCACAGTAAGCTGTAGGTCTTGTTGCTAAGTAACTAATTGATTTCTAGCCATGTAAAAATAATCTAATCCTTCGGGCCAGCCCTAGGAGAGCTGTTAATCAGCTCAGTGGTCTGGTTAAAATGATATTGTAATATGTAAACAGAGATATTGTTTAATTCAGGAACAGTATCACA
Source organism: Macrobrachium nipponense (assembly GCF_015104395.2). Lineage (NCBI taxonomy): Eukaryota > Metazoa > Arthropoda > Malacostraca > Decapoda > Palaemonidae > Macrobrachium > Macrobrachium nipponense. The sequence goes on along the minus strand of NC_087212.1, from coordinate 70,270,216 downwards.
GACCAAATTATTTACAAGTATATAGCCCAGGGTAGGAAATGTTTAGAAATATTTAAATATTTCAGATTTTTTGATCAAAGGAGAATGTATATATCAGTCTTAATTTAATAATAGTGCTTTTATAATATAGTTGCCATGGTAATAATGCATCTTGCTAAACTGAACATGAACCATTTCAAAGTAAATCTGGAAGTTGTAAGTACTAAGTATCTTGTTGGAACATTTTTATCATGGCATCTTTGCCAATTTTGGGACACTGTTGGTATGTGAAGGCTCCAAATTTGAGAGTTCTTATTTTGAGGGGATTTTGATATTGTGAACAATGGTATTTTAGGTATATTAAATAATAATTAAACTTAAATTGAAAGTGCCACTTTAAGAGCACAGTAGTTTTCTAATTAAACTTAAATTGAAAGGGCCACTTTAAGAGCACAGTAGTTTTCTATAGTTGATCAGATTGTAAGGTACATATAAAATTACAAGGGGTACATAACCTTTCAATGTTAATGATGGATAAAACTCGGATTCAGTAGTGTACTTAATATACAAATGGTTCCAGTGCCAGGTAATCAGACCAGATTTTCTTATATTAGTTCATTAGATTCAGTATGTTGCGTAAGGGGATGTTGATATATTAATGGTGGTATTTTAAGTATAAAAATCATTCAGCAAATGCATATCTATCAGAGATGATTTTGTAATCTTTAACATTTCAGTGACAGGTATACTTTCTTGAAGGTTTAAAATCATCTTGTGACCCAGCTATTGTCAGTCACCCTTACATTAAATATTTTCCTGGCATTTGTTGAGGAAGGGGCGTTAATTTTTAAGGCACTTTGTAGGTATAATGATAGTTGCTATTTAAGTAACTTTCATTTCATGAACCTACCTTGTACGTCCTTGACCAGTTTTTGCAAATTCTATGCCTGAATGTCCTGAATCATTTCATTAGCTTCAATTCCAGGGAATCTAGCCATATGGTACCAGCCTAGAAAAATGTGACATTCATAAATATTGTTTCATTTAAAAGCAAGATAGCCACTGTTGATATCAATCAATCTAACTTCTATGGTCATCATTATCATAATTCAAGTTGTTATAGTCTCCCTCACCAATCAATAAATCTTACACTAAACTCTACACCAATTCCAAATGAACAGTGAGTAGTCCTACATGCATATTTTTCCCATTGGCACTAACCTGAATCCAAGATTCAGCAGTCAAATTCAACATTATATGTATCAATTCATAAGAACCTAATTTAAAATATTCTACTTACAGCTTGCACCTTAACTCTGAAAACATGAAAATAATTTACTACATATAAAACTATGGGGGTATTTCAAATCTATTTGTAGAAATAAAGTTACTTTTAGATGACAACTAAGAACTAATTACAGGTATTATTATTATTATTATTATTATTATTATTATTATTATTATTATTATTATTATTATTATTAATACAACTGACAATTTCATGCAAATTCAATGACTGTATTTCATCTTATTTCATCTACTAAAGAAGAAACTATAAAGTTACCTTCAACTTCTTGACCAGGTGTTAATTCTAAAGAAAACCTAGATTCCAGACTGTTCTTTTACTCTCTCCTAAGTTTATCTTTCTCTTCCAATTTGGCTATTTATTCTCTTTAACTCTCCCAAAGACCAATCCTTGTAATGATCACTAAGGCTGTCACAATCGTCAAACACCTCTCAATGATCCAGGCAAGTTCGTGCATATGTACGTCAATTACTCATTATCAATCTTTCAATGATCCCGAAGGTTGTCAGAATCATAAATCCCCTCTCCATCATCCACACAATTACCAATCTGGTCTTGTAACTGACCCTGCAAAATCTAAAGATTTTGATAGGGAAGATAGAAAGGAATCCATATGGCCGAATAGAGACCAAAACAATATAATCCATCGTTAACCCAGAAAACAAATTTTACAGCACTTGTCTACACAGCTGGCCATGTTCACTTACAAGAGACAATTACTGATCAACTAAAACACTCACTGTCTTACCCCCAAGGCTAAAAGGTGGGGGAGTAACCATTGGGAGCGTTCACTCGTTAATGATTGTTTTAATTTTAACATTTGTCAAACCTGTGCCAAGTAGCCACAGATAAAGCTAATGATGGAGCGTAAGTTTCACCTCAAAAATAACAGTACTATCTGTAATTTTTCTAATTTGTCACTCCCTGGAAGGGTTCAGAGAAAGGCAAGTAGGGTTTGAGAAGGGGCAAAGCTCTCCAAATCAGGCCCGTCAGAGCATGATGCCAAAGGATAGATTAGGTTCAGGGAGAGTTAGGTTAGGATGTATCACTTTTGAAATGTTGTTAGGGATTACTTCACGTTGCCCCAGATGAAAGCCTAGGCCAATGTGCATGCCTGAATCTAGAGTAAGTTTCAATAATACAGCAGAATAGTTAGACACTCATTCTCCAATGCATGATAACACATTGGGAAGGAGTTACAGCCAGGACATAGGCACAAAGTCTAGAATGTTAGGTTAAGGGAATGCATCTGTGCTTTCATTAACTTTTAAACAGAGAAGCAGAACAGAATATCAAATTTATGCCAAAGGACAAGCGCTGGGACTTATGAGGTTATTCAGTGCTGAAAGTGAAAGTAAAAAAGTTTTATAAGTGTAGCGGGAAGAAAACCTCGCTGTTGCACTATGAAACAACTGTTAGCACCTAAAGGATGAAAATCAAGCAGGAAGATAGTGAATATGAACTAAGGTAACGGTAAAAGGAATGAAAGGGGCTGCAGATAGGGGCTGATGTGACACTGCAACGAACCTAAGTAATGCCTACAGCGCCGCATTGACGTGCACCGACAGCACTTCCACCCTATGGAGCAAACATTGAAATAAGCTTAACAGGCACAACTCTTTTACACATTTAATTAGCCTATATTTCTGAGGCACAATGACAGGTCATGTATCTGGCTGTAGATCGGTGGACCAAATGTTACTTTCAGAACATTTTGCTTCACTTCCATTTATGGATTAGACAAATGTTCAACAGCAATCGAATTGGGTTGCATTTTTTTTTCTTTACTCTCCAAATGAATCTTTTAAAACAATGATGGCCTAAGCTATTATTTTAGTAAAGCTTCACTTTAGTTGCGAAGCCTGATTCCTGCTAGTTGCCAGCTGGGACTGGCTACAGCCTCTTTGGACCCGGTCTAGTCAGGGCACATCACACTAAGTTAGGTTAGGCAGGTAAGATCTGGTTAGGTCAGGACCTGGCCTTATGGGAAAGGTTAGGTATGTCCATTTATGTATACTATATGAGGAACCTGGACTGGCAGAAATACGGCTGCACAAATAAAGGTAGATCTAAGGTATCCATCCGCGGCGGACCAGACTATGGCAGTTACTGTTTTTCTATGCAGTTTTACCTACTGAACAAGAATTTAAATAATATTTATTCGGACGACTGTAATTTATCTTTGAACACTATCCTATTAATATGCTGACCACTTTTACACTTCCTTCTGGATGGACAAATGTCAGACCTGCATCGCTAAGACTGTAGGTAGGTATGGGCAAACCTCCGCTGCCTGGCCTACCCTATAGCCTAGGTATAGGTAACCTTTCCCTCCTTCTACTACTACTAGTAGATCTTATGTTACACCTAAGGTAATAGTAGGACCCACTTGAGACTAGAATACACTCATACCTATGTCTGTGGGCCTTTTTAGGATACAGACCAGCCTAGGCTACAATACTATAGACCTAGCTGCTGTCGCGGAATACCTACTACCTATACTCTGTTTTTTTCCATCTGTCCATCCGCCTGTGGTGTATGCGTATGGTAACACTGCAGCCCAGGCTTTAGATAGTTACATTCAGCTTACATTCAACAATAATAATAACCCCATTTCGAATATTAACGGTGTAATTCGCATACAATAAATTATTAAAACACTTTTCAGTTGCAAATGTACACCCAGATATCCTTTTATTTACCTAAAACTTACACATAGCGTAACTATTTAAAGCCTGGGACGCAGTGTTACCATGCGAAAACACCACAGGCGGATGGACAGATGGAAGAAACAGAGTATAGTTACATAGTTCTACCCTTTTTTAAAAGATTATGTTCACATATTGCTCCAATCCACCAGAAATATATAAGTAGGTATTAATGAAATTCTAATGTAACCTAGGCTAGACGATACTTACAGTCCGTAAAATAACGAAGAAACGTTAACTATACCACGTAATAGGTGTCACAGTCCTGGTAAAAATTGTGATTAAGACTTGACCATTGACCAAGGGTCGGGTGGCCGCCATCAGTGTTACCATTTACCGCTAGGTCAGCATTATCATCATGAACTCCGCAAAAACAGAAAAAAAATGAATAAAAATTAAGAAAATTAGGATAAAGGGGTAACTAAAAGATTACAGAACGTGGGTAGAGGGGTAATTATAAGAATTTGTGAAACTCACGGGTAAACATAGGTATGTACTACTTTAGATCAGACAGTTTATGCTGATTGCAATAATTGCATAATTCCAACAGAATTGTGTTAAGTACATTTATATTTATAAAAACTATATGCAAAGCTATCAAATTGACGACAATCTATATAAGAAAATTACACAAATAAACCATGAAGAAATAGATGCAGACATAACGCATATGTGGAATCCAGATCTGCATGCACACCTGGAGACGTGTCCATTAGTTTTTAAAATTCTGCATCTCGGCAACACTGTGCCAGGGCCCAGGGGCCCGGGTTGTCGACACAACTGCACTCAAATCCGCCGGAAATTTTTGGACAAAAAACCATATCCCGCTAGATATTTCTCTTTAAAGCTGAATTTCCCGTTAGACTAATTATAGATTAAACATATGACAAATAATTTTTTATCAACTGGAAATGGTGGCTACACATATGATACTGAACAAACTTACCATAAAATGGACTGCTGAAATAAAAAACTTGATGTAGAAGGCTGAGGCTCTGAATCGACAATATCTAGGAATTCCTCTCTTGTAGTTACGTATAGGACTCTATGATTCCAAGGTTCCAATCTTTTGCAAGACAGTATTTGGTAGTTGCATTGGTAGAACAACATTTAATAGGTATTCTAATCAGCCAGAAATATTATTACATTCAATCGTTTAGGACCAGCAGTGAGTTTGGCTGGGTTAAACTGTGGTATAATTAGTATCTCTAAAATGTTATTCTAATTACCACTATAAATTCACATATTTAATTTCACTATATTATTTACTCAAAAATATACAGATGTTTCATCATAACATATTTCTAATTTTACGCTTCATTTCCTTAGGGCAAATGGCTTAAGATTACGCCTGTATGGACATCTATTGACAGTCAAACTAACTACAAAGATAAAAAAAAAATAAAAAGCATATAAATAGAATTAATAATATTTTATTTACCCCGAAGATTTAACCGCCGATTTAACCTAAAATAAAAGGAATTTCTCAAGTTCATAAAATTCTTATGTTAAATATACTTTATATATTTTTCTGCATCATAAGGGTTGTTAATATCAAACAAATCTTATTAAAATAATTCTAATTTGAAATACTATATAGCAACTATCATAATATAATAAATAACTGTTGTGTATACTTTATAATCTTTTTGCATATAAATATTTTTTGTACTAATATAAATTTAATATAGAAAATATTATTATCTTTTTTATCATTGTAACAGTTAAGACTAAGATCAGTGTGTTTTATTCAAATTTGTGACACATTTAAAGATATTGTGCCATGAATATTTGGTAAACAGAACAGCCAAACATTTTGTGAAAGTTGTCGCATGCCCGGGAGTAAAAACAAAAACAAAAATCGGAAGTCATTAAAGACGAGATACAATATATTACATAATAATAATTCTAATTTGAAATATTATATAGCAACTATCATAATTTAATAGATAAATATTGTGTAAACTTTATAATCTTTTTGCATAAGAATAATTAAATAATTAAAATGATGATTTGCAACTTTTTGTAATATAAAAAAGGTTATCTAAGATATTTTGCAACTACTGTCCTTCAAGCTAATATAGATTAAATCTGAAATTAATATATATATATTATATATATATATAATATATATTATATATATATATACTTATTATATATATATATAAATATATATATATTATATATATATATATATATATATTTATAGTTACCATCTCTGAAACATTTACAGCGAAGGGTATTTAATATTTGGTATGCGTGAAACCCGAAGCGTTAAGGCAAACTGATAACACACTCAATCTCTCTCTCTCTCTCTCTCTCTCTCTCTCTAAGCGATCACCTGCATAGCCTCCTCTCTCTCTCTCTCTCTCCATTCTAACAGGTCATCAAATGTGAATCATGCATTACAAAATCATAATATTTATTTAACAGTGGAAAGATAATAAATCAAGTCTCAGAGACAAACCACTCAGATAAACCCCAGTATTAAAATGTCTAAATCAGTAATTAGTCACACCAATTATCTCTTCTCCAAAATATAATAGTTCCCTCCATTTGGGACTCTCTGTCCCCCCTCGCTAGAATCGCCTGTTACAAAGACAGGAGAACACACAATTAAGTATACACATTTGTAAAGACAAAGTCAATAGACTAAATGAAATATGACATCTAACAAGGTATCAAACAAGCCATCCCTTTGGCTAAAGTATAATACACTTACCCATTACAGCCTGGAACTTCACACAAATAAGTAAATAAACTTTCGCAGAGCTATCCCAGCATTCTGCCTTTCTCCCAAGGACCTCTCTGCAAGTCTCTCCATAGACTTGGCTAAAGATGCCATTATCAACGGAAGAGGCGCACACGTACATATGAATGCACACTTCGTCAACGCCCCATGTAACTGGTTGCAGCCAGTTTCCAAAGGCACTTGAACAAGACCCCATGAACTCACACATAACTACAGAATGAACGTTGACCTGCTTAAACAAACATCTTCATATCATGCCATCCCTGAAATGATTTATCAGATTTCTCAGGTCATTGCTTCAGACTGTCTCTATGGGTAATCTTCGCATTCCAAAAAAAAGTCACAGCACATCACATTGGCATATTAAACATATTATTAATTATAGCCCCTTTCATCTGCACACACACACACACACACACACACACACACACACACACACAACACACACATATATATATATATATATATATATATATATATATATATATATATATTATAATGAAATGGGTTTATTTATGTCTTCAAATAGTTTTGTTTTCCCCATGAGAAAAAAATTCGTCTGCTCTGGTGATTATAAAAACTATTGTCTGTATTATTCAAATACTCAACCAAAAGTTTGAATTTTACTGTTAAACGAATAATTATAGGGAATAATGTAATATTCAAGTGTAATTGAAAATAACGTCGTATTTTATTGAAAAATGGTAATCTCTGAGATTTTTTGATAGGCAGCTTTGGTATCACAAAACAAGCAGACGAATTACTGCAATGGACATGATTTTTTATTGAATAAGACTGAAATCTAACACAGCGTTTTAATACATAAACACATGCTTTTTTGTACTTAGAATACTGGCAACAGTGATGTAGTTTACTCGATCTATCTGGGGTTACCTACATCGCCGAATGAAGGTAATTAAGGGAATTGCATTCGAAAACAGAACGTCTTATACAATACCTAAAGTTCTCCTTTAGGTGGTCTTGGTCTTATAAAGATGGAGACGTGGACAGAACTAGACAGACAGTTGGCTAATAATAAGAGGGAAACAAAATTCAGACAGCAGATTCAAGCACAAAGCGAACAGATATTCAAAATAAGGCGAGTCCCTCTGACGATCCTAGAGAAAGATATTCTTATCTATTCTTCAACCCCCCACCAACTTCATCATACTCTACTTCCTTGTAGAGGAAAATGACTTTCAGTACTGTTAAATTGTTCATTATCTTAAAGGTAGCAAAAACCATTCAAAGCTACACAGGCCTAAACAGATTATCGCCACATCTTGACAGATTTCCATGTCCCCATCAATATTGTTAACCTTAAAATCCAATATATTTCACTGTCTTTCTAACGAACATACATATGAGAGAGAGAGAGAACAATAACTTCCTCATTTGTGAGTCTATTTACACAAAGAAGATGAAACTATCAAAAGGCTTGCAAGTCCGTCATTACTGAGATGACATGCAACCGATACACTGAAATACTACTTTGACATTCAAACTTTCTCAGTTTCCGGCAATATAATACTATTTCCCTCAATACCTGACCACTCAGTGCCTGTATTTGTTTCCAAACTACAAGGTTGAAGGAGGCGAAGTCCGTTCTAGGCTTCTTACTTAACTCGTTGCAAGTAATATTATTTAAAATTCTATATAAAAAAAGGATATGCTTAAAAGTTTCTTTTTTATGTATGAATAGCCTTCAGCGTTTACATAAACGACTCAGCGTGAAATATGTCACTTTGAGCCACTGGAGGAAACTGGCGGTAATTACAATCGCCTTAGATCCATACCTTAAATGCAGCGAGATAGAATAGGCAACGAAGTGATCAATCAAAATGAACCCAACAGGAGCATAAATGGTTAGTGTGGATGTTGGTCACATCTGTGCCATTCTTATTAGTGCTGTTTTCCTTGTGCTTGTTAACTGTATACGCCTTGTTCCTTTACTTAGCGTAGCTATGACAAAAAATTATGAATTAACACGCTGGACAACAGCGACCATGTATCATCTTCAAACCCTTTAATTAAATCCCTCGGGAGATCAGAGCAAACGCTAATGTTCAAATAGGCATGTTTTACTTTCGTTTACACACACACACACACACACACACACACACACACACACACACACACACACATATATATTATATATATATATATATATATATATATATATATATATATATTCGATAAAGCTCATGAAATTATTAATATGCTGACGGATATCAAATTCGCTGTAACATTGCAAGTTTATTCTTAAAAATAATAAATGGAAATATTTAAAAAAGAGCGCTTGTTACATACTTGAAAAGGTAAAGGTTCTTTCAGCCTGAGAGTCACTTCTTGCAATTGTACAAAACGGAAGTGATTTTATCACTATCACCGCTCAAGAACAACTGAAGTTGACTCGACTGTTTCTGGTGGCAGGGCGTTTATAGTAATCGCTAGATCCGTATTCTTTTGTAAGGACAACGCTTTTTCCCTATTTTCATTGTAACCAATCATCAAGTCGCGTTGTTCTTAGTTCCATCCGATAGAGCGTTCCGCGGCCTTTCCGCCGATGTATAACACATGCAATTCCATTATTTGTACGCTTTATTATATCTAAATGAATGTCTGTAAGAAAACACAAATTTACCGTCTCGGAGTCATTTCTGTTTGCGGTGCAAGACTGCACTACATATCCGTCCGCACCTGTCTATGTCAACCCAGTTTGTCTGTACATAAATCTGGAGGATGAAGGGCATTTCCCCACAGCACAGCAAGACCTCGAGAACGACAACCATCGCCCCCAAGACGACCACCATGTGAACCACGTATTGATCCAAGAACGAATCGACCACCTCCACCACAAACGATTCAACCTTCTCCTGCAGAACACCCCAAACCTCGTCATTATATCCCAAACCCCTCATCCTTTCCTTCCCTCCAACCTCCAATTCCCAAACCCCTTCCAACCCCCCCGACCCCTAAGGTTATTCCCTCAACCCCTCAGGTAATTCCCCCAACCCCTCAGGTTGTACCCCCAGCCTTTGTACCGCCGACAATGCCGATTCCTGCTCGTGTTGAAGCAGGAACTCAGACGGAAGAACCTACAGTTGAAGAAATGGAAATCCAGACACCGGCTGTAGCTCCCATTTTGTATAAGGAAATGGGAACACAAACAGAGGAGTTCCCAGTTAAGCAAGACGTGGAAATCCAGACCTGCAAAGCAAAACTCAGATCAGTCGCCTCTGGAAGTGAATTCCGCTTCGTAGGAGAACAAGGAATTAACAAGCTCCTAATGACCTATGATGAATTCAATGCCTTCATACATAGAGCTCTCTCCGACAAACACTACACTTTTAATGAACGACTGTTTTCAGAGATCTTCCAAGAAGCCCTCAACTTTGAGATCTCCCTCCCAGATGATTTCCTCCAATCAGAATTTCGATTCAGAACTCCTCAAGAGCATTTAATCATTCTGCAATAGAACGATCATCAACTGTTCTCTGAGCTCGTCCACGTTCTGTTGGACCTAGAGATCAGTCTTCCAGATGACCTCCTTCGTGAAAAGTGCTGTTTGTAGCATTAACTGCTTTTTCTTTTACTAAAACAATCCTCCTTTCTCCTCCGTTTTTCGGCCGCCTCACGTCTAACGACCGAATATTTCAACTGTCACTAACTACCGCTTAAGCTGTTGTTTACTTTTGTTTTGCTTTCTCTAAAACTTATAATATTTCGTTTTTCTCTCGTCTAATCTCTATTACTATCGATCGGCGCTTTTTTTCTATTATCGTTAAGTGAAATATGGTACTTGAACTCTATAGAGTTGTGTGCTTTTTTTTTCCGTTTTTCTACGACTATAAATTTTTCGATTTCCTTACTGGCTATCTCTGACTCGCCAGCACTCGCTACTATCGATCTTTATCTTCTACTAATGGGTACCTTAGGGTTTAAAGGGGTTTGTAACCTTGCCTGTTCACCTTTCCTTTCTTTTTTCAAATCATACCATCTCACATGCATAACCCATAGAATCATAAATAAAGGCTCACCTCATATCCTTAAAAATCACCTTTCCACATCCAAAAATTCAAATGACCTACGGGCTGCTCTGTGAGCAAGAGGCAAGAGCTCGTGCTGGCATAAAGCCAGCTTAATCTTTAACAACAACAAGTACATAAATCATCAGTACCCAGCTACCTGTCTTAATCTCTGGCCCTCACACTTTTGTCTTATTTCCCTAGGAAAGCAGACCTTTTGGGATTCGTGTGGAAAGCTATAATCAACACATTATCATTATCTGTAAAAAAAAATAAATAAATAAATAAAAACGTCAACACTTGGGTTAACCAAAAAAAATAAATAAATAAATAATAATGATAATGAAACAAGATCAGGGTGGTCCAAATCGTCCAAAGAAAACGTTAGTATGTGAGTTTTAGGGGGAAACTCTATTAAGTTTATACTTGTTTTAACGGGAAACTCTGTTAGTTGGTACTTTTTATCATTATTGGAGGACCGTGTTTATATGCAGAGAGAGAGACAGGCTATAATCTAGAAACACATCATTTGTAGCCCGCTACGTTTAAAATACATTGTTATGTTTTTAAGTCGTGCAACGTTAATGATATATAATAATTACGTTAGTCGTTATAGATTTGATTCATTTTTCCTCTTGTCCTGAAAACATATAGCGCAACCTTGTGGCAATATTCTGCAAGCAAACTTCTTGCACAACGTTTTAATAATTCAAAACGCTTTTTCTAACACTGGGGCAAGGATAAATTCATGTCTGTTCGTTAAGTTAGTCAAAGCAAAGTACCAAACACGATCATGATTGATTTCAATTTTATCACAATTACTGGGACAAAAGAGTTTCCTGTTTATATTTAAAGCATCTGAATAATTTGACTTTGGCTTCAAAAGCCACAATGATTATTTCTAAACGTTTGTTTACGAGTATACTCGTCTTTATTTATTTGACTTTCTATCTATGATGGTGGTTTTTCTATTTTATACACAGGTCATTCTATTCTGAGTAAGGTGACTTGACATAGAAATGTGTATTTAGTTTGTTCTAGGCAATAATAATTGTGATAAGAAAACTTCTTATGAATGACGTAAAAAAAAGAAAACCCTTACAGTAGGCAAACCTGATTACAAGACATATTCACGGAAAGATGATTTATAATTTTCGTTTTTGCCCTTTGCCATTTCATCGTGCAAGGAAGTTCGACCAAGGACTACGTATTCTACCATGTCAGTTTGTGTATACATCAAATCTACCATGAAAAAATATTATTGATGTTTTAATAAAATTTATAGTGGTTGGATTTAGCTAAGGATCCGAGAGAATGTTCTCTTTTGATGCTGGCAGAATTATTCCCTGTCTAGAGGTTTACTGATGCTGGCAGAAGTATGCCCTGTCTAGAGGATTTCAAACAATTTTTTTTTTCTTTTTAAGGAAATAAACATTGTTTTTGAGTTCTCTAAAACTGATTTATGACTAAATCCAGTGACAGATTTAATGTAGCTTAAAATCCATTGTGACATTGTTAATGCTTTTCAAAGATTACATAATTAGTGCTTAACTTCAACTAAAATGGTACTTTCGTACCATTGTTTCATTTTATTATATCAATACACCGGGTAGTATGATTTTTCAAATACATTCCAAAAGAGTTTACTTAGAAGCTATACTAATGTAGTTCCATTTTTAAAGCCATCGTTGTAAATAGAAGCTATACTAATATATGTAGTTCCATTTTTAAATTTAAAGCCATCGTTGTAAAAGATTTGGAATTTTCTTCAATCAACAGGAATTCACCAATAATTTTTTATGAATGAAAGTTTACCAACCATTACCAGCAACGATGACGTAAAAGCCGACAAAGAGTCCAATGACAGCAGGGAAGAAGATTTTAGCGATGAAGTTAATGTGATCGAACCATTTAATGAGTTTCAGCTTCGACGAGTTTTCTAATTTCAAAATGGCGCTAATTTTCACACTTTCCAACGGACTAACTTTCCATACAGTGTCCTTTTCTTGTGATTTGAGCAACAACCAGTGTAATCCGGTGTTCGTGAGGCAAATGAGAAACGCTATAACGATGCAGAAAGTCAACCAAATGTCGATCAGGGTGAAGTACGAAACGCGCGCCATGGATGCCGAAGCCGTCGACAGGAACGTCGAGAGTACGAGGAGGGACGTCAGCGCCACCATGATGCGGTCGCTGAAGTCGTCTTTTTCGAAGTAAAGAGTGAAATAGGCGATGACAGTCAGCAGCATCGTCGGCAAGTAGATGCTGAGGAGGTAGTAACCATAACGGTGGGCAAAGGTCGTGGAGAGAAGGACGTTATGTCCAGAGAAGGGTAAGGAGCTGTTCCGTAGTTCTAGGCTTAAGTGGACAACAGCATATTCCAAGAGATTTGTCCTGTAAGGTGGTTCGATCGTGTCCAGTGTGCCCGCGCGGAGGATGGTTCCCGGACCCGCGTGGAATCGGATGAAGAGGCGGCATTCCTGCTCGTCAAAGGGGAATAGATGGAGATCTGGATCAAAGATGTACTTGACGTAGGCCTTGATGATCATCAGCTGGGTGACGGACTTGGAGGAATATCGTACGCCTGGGGATGGGTAAACAAAGAGAAAAAGTTCGGCTGAACTAAAGGATTTTTCGGAATGATTACAATTACTCTGAGTTTTCCGTTATTCGTTTCTTGAATTTGAAGTCTTACTGTATAGTCTATAAGTCTACTGGGGTTTTACCCAGTATATTGTTTCGTTATTATCAAAATTCTAAAGAGAACTTCTATTATGAGTCATTCATATATGTTCTATCAACATAAAGGGTGATGTCCACTCTTAAAAACACTTAGTACACATTATCAGAATCAGAAACAAGCTACTGTACTAAGTTTCTCACTAAGACGTGAAATTTCTCTCTTTCTCTCTCTCTCTTTTTCACACACACACATACACACATTATCAGCAACAAGCTACTGTACTAAGTTTCTCACTAAGACATGAAATTCTCTCTCTCTCTCTCTCTCATTTACACTTCAATTATTACCATCCTACTTTACTTTGCTTTCCTCATCAGAGAATATAGATAGTAATTTCACTGGGTATACATTTTCCACTTTGAAACTTTTGCTACGTTGTCATACACTAAGGTCTGCGACTATATTGGACCTTTAATGAAGTTTTTGCCGATCTCGTGTGGGTAAGTTTACACACTTCATTTTTTCGCCATCGATTGTTGTAGTGACCAGTACTTAACGTAAATACTTTCACTGTTATAGAGCATAGTTTATGGGCTATTGCAGTAAACATTCTAAATCAGTTCTTTATATTCCAGTAACACAAATCTGTAAAGCGTCACCAAGTTTCTCTCTGGGTTTATCTTAAAAAAAATGGCCTCAATTATTAAAATCTACAAACAAATAGCAGACAATAAACAAATGAAATTGTTACTATTAAAGTAGATTCACATCAACCGTGCATCTGATGTCTAGGCCAGTCCCTTACGACACTCCTGATTGGCTTTTGATAAGCAAATCACAGGGCTAGTAACTCTCAGTCTCTCGAGAGTTCACATGGGCAGGATATATGTTACACCTCTCCTGAGGGATACGTCTTTCAAAAGTATCCCTCAGGAGAGGTGGAACATACATCCTGCTTAAGTGAACTCTCGAGAGAGACTGAGAGCTTCCAGCCCCGTGATTGACTTATCAACAGCCAATCAGGAGCGTCGTAAGGGACTGGCCTAGACGACATCAGGTGCACGGTTGATGTGAATCTACTATAGTACACGGGTAAACTAAATAGATTTACCTTCCGAAACAATGGCCAGATTATCCGGCATTGGCCCACCGGTCATCTCGAGCATCAGAAATTTTTCGGTGATCTTCAATTCAGCTTCTGCCCCAAGGAAACTTCTGACAGAAATGGCGGGCGTCCACACCGGGAAAGAGTCACCTAAGCGGCCTATGACATTTTCTTCCGGCTCACTCTTCAAATGTTGGTAGATAACTCTCGGGTCTTTCCAACGGATGAGTAGGATGAGATCCAGCTCTGCGTCCATGTCTTTGATGTCTATGCTTCGATAGTTGATGATGGAGATGCTGCATTCAATTTCGAAAGGCTGGTCTGGGGTAGACGGAGGAGGGGTCGGTGCATAGGAGCTGGGGAAGTAGGTCTTGTTAAAGCAACCCGACTCGTCAACGCCGTCTGGGCAGTCGGCCTTTTGGTCACACAGCTGGGCGATGGGTATGCACTGGAAGTCACCGCATGTGAACTGGGTGCTCAGGCCCTTTGTCAGCATCAGAGGTGTTTCTTGATCATCCAGGAAACATTTCTCATCTTTCAGTGTCCATTTCTTAAGTCCGAATGGGAGAGGGTTCATTTCAGCTGATAATTTACCATTGCAGTCAACGTCTAGAAGAGATTCCAAGAGCCACGTTCCTCTCTTGTTTGCCAGGGTCGTGCCAGTTGGGGAACGGAACATCAACTGATTGCCATTCGTCTTATGAAGCCACAGACTTTTGCCTAGCAGGGACTCTTTGCATAAACCTCTTAGTATAAATTCTGTTGCAGGTAAGACGCAGGGCACCGGGAAAGACTCAGAAGGTAAGACTCCAAACCAGTAATCACCTGTAATATCATAGACCATGTCAGTATCTAACTCACCGTACATTGGACCGAAATTTGGCCATTTGAAGAACTTTTGTTTATTCTTTGTGTAACTGTTTAACCATGTGCCATTGTGCTTTATGATACCCAAGTGAACGACGAACTCCCTCGCGCCCATAGAAGCAGCAAAAGCCTGGGAGGCTTCCCGCAGTAATAAGTTCTCTCGCTCATTCTGTGGTACCGGGAGTTCACCACCCAATATGTGACAAAACTCCACTCCCTCTGGACGGATTTGGGGCATAAATACTATGTTTGTCTCTGAGTGAGGGATGAGCTCACAAATATTGTCCGCCGCTTCCGTGTGTACCCAGATAGCGGTGCCATTCATGGCCCAGTTAGACTTACTAAAGCTGAAGAGAGGCTCTTTGGTCAATGAAAGACAGTTGGAAACGTTTTTAACTTCCTCGTCGCTGAGAACATCCAGCCAGACTGTAACGTCGGCAAGATCTCCCATCAGGGCCATCCACTTGTCCTCTGAGCAAGAGCTTAGGACTACAGAAGGATTGTTTGGAAACAATTCTGAGTTTTCTGATTCGAAATACGGTTTTCTTTCTTGAAAAATCCCATCCACATAAAGAGTCGCTGACTGATTTCGTCCATCAATAGCAAAGCAGTAGAAGACCCAAGACAGGTACTTGGCTTTGTGGTCAAAGATTTGTTCATCATGGCCAATGTATAGCGTGATTTGTTCCGCTCCATGTGCTGAAAACAAACAGGAAAAAATGTCATTACTCAGTCATTGTCTGTTTGACAGTTTGTTATGTATTAGCACTCCAGCAACAAAGAGCAAGGTCTCTTTGATTCGTGCCTTATTTTGTGGCGCTCTTAATGTTCCAATTCCCAGTTTTCAAAAGCCTTCATGTTGGGACAATTTTCAAAACTTCTAGAATTGCACAATTTTGTATTTGATGGCCAATATGGATTGGGCAAAAAAGGATATGCTGGTGACACCTACTTTTTTTTTTTAAGTACGTCAGTTCACTTGCTTTCACAAACCTCATTAAAAGTGTCTGCTATTCCCCTGTCTGTTATAAGACATGAGTAATTTAGTATCTTACCAAAGACTTGAATCTTATCTTTGAGCTTTTTGTAAAAATCCCATCCACAACCTACCTTCACACTTTCTGAAGGTATCTAACTCTACTCTCCTAATAATCTTTTATCAGCGTTCTCTTTGTTCAAACCTTCCTTCGAATGTGTACCATCAGGGAAACTAGGGAATGACTGCACCATATTCTTACATGTAACTCGTAGTGAATACCATTTTCTAAAAGCAACTGAAAAAGAAACAACTGACGTGAACACAATAACTGAGTTTTACGAGTCTAGAAATGTGAATCAATGTGATACAGTCCAGCTGTTAAACAGACCTCATTAGCATTATGGCCTAATCATCACAAGATATCTTAATTATCTAGTCTGCAATTTTGATAAGGACAAAAAAATGTTGATGAATGACGTAAAATTAGTACAGAATGTAAAGGAAGTGAAGCAGTTTTGAGTTTTGAGAGAAACATTTTTTTTTTAGGTGCCTAAGTTTCTTCGGTCCATGAAACTCAGCTGCCGCCTATGAAACTTTCAGGCGTGGCCTGTGTTGGCACCTAAGCGGTGCCAGATGCACGATCATGGCTAACTTTAACTTTAAATAAAATCAAATCTACTGAAGCTAGAGGGCTGCAATTTGGTGTGTTTGATGATTTTGGGTGGATGATCAATAGACCAATTTGCAGCACTCTAGCCTCGGTAGTTTCAGCTTACTCGGAGAGTAAGCCTGCAAACTACTTTGTTGTTGTTATTGTTGTTGTTGTTGTTGGTGGTGGTGGTGGGTAGGAAAGTCCGATTGAAAATCCTAAAAGGGTCTGAAAAGGTTGTTTCGCGTTGAGTTAAAGATACAGGAATTTTAGGATAGGATATTTATGATTTATTTATTAGAATAAAAATTTAAAAAAAAAATTAAAAAATAATGTACATGTTAAACAGTACGGAATAATTATTATTTCTAATATAAAGTATAACGTATTTATTGTCTTCGGACGAAACAACGCGCTATTTGATCGTAGATTTCAGCACGCACCCCAAGCAAGCTGGAGGTCGGGTCGTGTCTTGCTACGATCTGAGGGCGGACGGACAGACAAAGTCATCTCAATAGTTAGTTTTCTTTCACAGAAAACTGAAAAGTTGTTGTTTCTAGTCTGTAATTTTGAGGACAAAAAATGTTGAAGAATGACGTAAAATCAGGACAGAATATAAAGGAATTGAATTTGAGAAAAAAAAAATGAAAGCGCTCTGTTCGATAGAACACACGGTGTTAAGCGTAAGTAAACAGAAGTATTTATAGCACATACTTACGCAATTAAAGACACATTCTAGGGCTTCCTGTAGATGAGGATATCAGCTACGGTAATTTTTTTTTAATTAAATACCTAAAACAGAAATTCGCTTCACTTGATCTCTCTCCATTGTAATTGTCCGTGCATTGGTTGTTGTGCCAGTCCTCTGTTCTGTCTGTCTTTCTCCTGTCTGTATATTTCTGGGTCTTCGTCTACGTTTTATTAGTCCTTCCTTTTTCCCATGCACTCTTGAGCCACTCATCTTCACTGGTTTTCAGATATTGCCCCAGTGCTCTGTTTTCGATGTTGACGCAGTCCTCTATAATTATTATTATTATTATTATTATTATTATTATTATTATTATTATTATTATTATTATTATATAGAACGTGGATATCTACGTAGGAAGCGCTACAAAGACCATTTAGTCCTGTACATATATTAAAGAATAATAATAAAAAAAAAAATACACTAACTTTGGCCCTATGAGACACTTACCAGCCGATATAGCTTGCCCGTACTTCAATGGGACGCTGTAGACTTTGATCACCGTAAACTTCACCCAGTAACAGAAAGAGATCTCGGCATAGTTCTCTGGTATTACCTGGCTTTCACTGACTCTGGTGGACTCTGCCCAGGTCCAAGCAGTTGGGGCGGAGACATCGTGGAAACTCATGTAGCTCAGTTTGCCTGGAGAGAGAGAGAGAGAGAGAGACGTTTGGTTACTCATCATGTTGTGATGTTCTCTGAAATATTAGGAGCATATACGTGTACCTCCATTCTGAATCAAAAATACGTAAAAATAAAAGAAAAAATAGAACAAGCTGAAAATAAACATAAATTAAAAAGTAAAATAAAATTAAAAAGATAAACATAAAACACGTAAAACTCAAAATAAATAAAAATTGGAAAAACAGAAATTGATCAAACATGAGAATTATCGATTCCTCGATTAAATAAAAGTTAAGATATCAAAAGATAGGGAAACTAATGTGATAAATGCACACTACCGACTGCATGAAAGACTACGAGGAAGCTTAATCATAATGGAAAATTCTCAAGACGCAATATTGGTCTTAATACAGTAACTTTACTTTTCTTCCTATTTAACATCACTGGCAAAATACATTTCAATATCCCTCAGCTTCTTAAAAAAAAAAAAAAAAAAAAATAGTAATTGTAATATGAAAATTTAGGCCAAAGGCCTAGTCGCTGGGACCCAAGAGGTCAGTCAGCGCTGAAAGGGAAATTGAGAGTTGAGAGGTTTGAAAGGTGTAATAGGAGGAAAATCTCAAAGCAGTTGCAATTTGAAGCAAGTGTTAGAGTGGGTGGATAGCAAGATGGAAGAGAGAGAATTATGAATGAATAAAAAATGTGTCAGCTAAGGGGGAAGATAAACCTTAAATAATGCCTACAGTGCACTGATGGTACCATCGCCCCACCTACGGGGCATATTTGTATAATTTACCGGTTTACCCACCGACAACGCAAAGAAGAAAGCTGGTTGACTTAGCAAATATTCAAATATATCACGGCTAAGACCACTGTCATGATCTGCTTTGTGTTCTGTGTTAATCAATAAGTCAAACATTTGGATGTTTGTTTCTCTTTATTTCTTATATTTTTCTTAGGTAATGCAAATTGAACTTTGTCAAAAAATAAAAAATAATAATTCCTCCGTCCACAATATGGAAGTCGCAAGCTCGAATTTCAGCTGGTTTTATGAACCAACCTCTGATCAATTTTAGAATCGGTTTTATCTCACTTCGCCTGTTCTCTAGTATAGAGGGGGATCTGCCATCGCTTGTGGACAATGAAGTCCATTTATACAAAGTCCTTTTGGTTTATTAAAAGAGACAGGTTTAAACGAAGAGACAAGACAACCGTTAGGTCTTGGGGATGTGTTACCAGCATTTTTTTTTTTTTTTTTATCTAGAAACCTTTCATTCAAGATTTGAATTTTTAAAAATGCTTTACCAATTTATGAACAGTCTCAGCCAGTTTAGTATATTACTACTATTCATTTGAGCTTATCATATAAGATATTTTCCACTTCTCTAACTCCCTGACATTTTCTAAACTTTCTTTTCAAGACAACAAGGTATTTGTAAGAATTCTTTTTCATCTATCTCATAACTAGAATACAAAGCTTCCAGAATTCACCCAAACCTATGCTCTGTAAAGGATAGTTATCGTAAGGATATAATTCTCGCTTTACAAAACGCCAAATGTTACGAAGACCTGCAACTGGCCTTAGCAGTCTAGAGCTAGTCTCATGGACTGTACTGTTTAAGAAAAATCATTATACTTGTCATTCTGAAAAGTCAAAGCTAATCTCGGAATTATGTCAATCATGATTTTATCCTTATTATAGAATTAATAAATCATTTCCTCATCTTCCCTCTATCACTTGTAGACTAACGCCCACCATAAAACCTTGAAAATTGGTGTCTCCAGAAAAACCAGAATTTTGTTGTGAGATAGAGTGGAGTGGACCGAAAAACTTCGAAACCTCTGTATACTAGACAAAGAATTTACCAAAGTTTACTTGCATGACTACTGATTTCCAAAGAAAAATGTGAGAGAAACAGTGGACTGACGGCCGTTAAGAATGTCTCAATAAAACCTCACCATGAGCTTCGCTGAAGAAGGCTGCAATCAGGAACGACCGAAGGAGGAGAGTGCGGAGACACATCCTGGAGCGTAGAAACAAAGCTCTGGTGGAAAGCCGTTTCATTCCAGGTCTACCTATCCAGAGATCCTTCCTCTGACTGGCTGCTGATCACTCTTGTGCGTCCTTCGTTCTCTACCCTCAACTAATGGGAGAAAATGAAAGAAAGAAAGAAACCTGGTCAAAAGAAACGATCGGTGTTATGCGAGCTATTTGAATACCGGGCAAAAAATAACTACTTACTTAAGGTGCGGTGACGGTTGAATTATTTTGTTCACTTAGTGCTTAGTAACTGACACAAACCATGTTTACTTTGGCAGCGTTGTCAATAAGGGTATATAGCAACTTGGCCTTAGAGTTTTGTGCAGGGGCAAAGGCGATTTTTCATATTATACCTGGCAAGTAGTACCACTAATTTTGATCACGTTGATATACAGTTCTGCAAATCCATCAAGACACACATAGGTATACTGACGTAATATATATATATATATATATATATATATATATATATATATATATATATATATGTATATGTATATATTATATTATTCTATATATTATATATAAATATATATATATATATATTATATATATATATATATATATATATATATATATATATATATATATATATATATATATATATATATATATATATATATATATCACTGAATAGCTGAAGCGCCCCATGAGCCAGCACATTATTGGAAAATACGTTTGTAGACACTCAGGTCTCTAAAGACATTTATAAGGTAGGAAAGAAACCATTTTTTCAGTCCCAGATCGTGACGGGATAGTCTTTACTGACTTTTATTAAAGTACAGTTACACATAATGCGTCAGAGTCGAAAGAGTAAAAATGTCTTTGAATAAAAGACTAAGTGCGTGTATATGAGAGAAAGAGAGTGTGTGAATCCATTGTTGTGTTATCTAGCATCAAACTATGCCACAAAATCATAGATTTTTTTAAACATTATATAGTAATTCATACTTCATTCAATAACGTAAAAAAACAGTATACATAACCTACTTTTTCCTGGTTTGTTTTGTTTGTATGGTTTTTTTACGTTGCATGGAACCAGTGGTTATTCAGCAACGGACCAACGGCTTTACGTGACTTCCGAACCACGTCGAGAGTGAACTTCTATCACCAGAAATACACATCTCTCACTCCTCAATGGAATGGCCGAGAATCGAACCCGCGACCACCGAGGTGAGAAGCAAACACCAAACCAACCACGCCACTGAGGCGCTTCCTGGTTTTTTAGTTATGCCTAAAACTTCACGGAGTGTGAGGGCAACGTTATACTTAACTTCGTAAAATGAGGAAGAAATTCTTAATGAAGTGACGTTTTATGTCGATAACCTCTACTCCTAAGTTGAGTTAAATATAGAATTTAGGCTAAAAGCCAAGCTCTGGGACCTATGAGGTCACTCAGGGCTGAAATAGAAATTGACAGTAAACGGTTTAAAAGGTGTAACAGGAGGAAAAACTCAAAAAAGTTGTATAATGAATCAAGTGTTAGGAGAGGGTGGAAAGTAAGATGAAGAAAGAGAATATGAAAGGAGGTACAGTAAAAGGAACGAAAGTGGTTGCACACTGCAAAGAATCTTAAGTAATGCCTACTGTGCACCGCTTGAGGCCCACTGACGGCACTACCACCCTACGGGCCTCTAATTCTAGGGGAGACATGCGTTTGGTATTGCAGAATCCAAAGGAACTGGCAATTTAATGCCATGAACTAAGAAAAAGTGATTAATAATTGAAGAATTTAGAGAATTACAAAACTCTCTCTCTCTCTCGGACTTGAAAGTTATTTGACTCTTAACTAAGATTTCCATTAGCTGGATTTGAAAGGTTGAGTGATTCTTGATCCAAGGAAGAATTAATGACCGTTGAAACCATTGACCTAAGCTTAAAACCCCCAGTATGACCAAAAGGTCATTAAATATTAACCATAATGGTGCTCTGGTATGGTGGCTAGCGTCGTAACATGCTGTTCAGATGTATTGGGTTCGCGCCTCCTCCAGGCCGATGAAAAATCATTGATTCTATCGCGATCAGTTACTGCTGCAGTATGGGGTCTGCGGTCGGAGGGTGAGACCATCATTCTCTGGAAGCTTGATTCCAATCAATGGCCCCTTTGGTGTACTTGTTCCTTGTGAATAGGTTTCATCTGCTGAAATAATAATAATAATGAATACTAGTGATATGAAAGTGAAGGTCTTTTACCATGATTTTATAATGACGTGATTCCAAAACTCCTTAAACTTTAAATACTACCTAACCTCGAAAATCATTTTACATTAATTTGTACTGGAAACTGACCAAAAAGCTATTTTTCATTGATCAGTTTTACTGTGAACTTTCAGCCATTTTGTCTTTATTAATATTAGTGTGATCCTAAAAATCTTTATACTCTAACTGATATTATGGTGACCTTGAACAAACGTGGAAATTCCTGATTGACTACTTTTAAACCTAACTAAATACTGTGTATCAGAGTTGATTTAACATTTTGTTAAACAAACATTTTACTTAAAGATACTGAAGGTAATGAAAATAACATAACTGAATATTCAGAGGATTGATTAATAAAAATATTGCTAAACTACTATGAGATTCAGGGCCTCTGTAACACGGTTTTTTGGACTTTGCTCCTTATCACAGCATCGGATGTAGCTGAAAGTTGACATATGTATATTGTACAACACACAAATTTTGTCACCATTATCAATAACCTAAACCCGATAGTTTGATTTTTATATAGTAAAATTATCTAGCCGACGCCATGGCCAATGATAACGAGCCAAGAGTCGAAAAACATTCATTACGTAAGCAAAGTAAACACACCGTTTTACGAAATGTTGCCCCGCCCATCCACCAGACAAAAAACTCATTCACCTTGTTTCATCGGCTCTGAAACCCATAGCAGTCAAGAATGACTAACAGGATTTGGAATTGTCCCCGTGGTTGCAAAACTGCATTTGTCTTACGACTTACAACTTTATACAGTCAAGAAAAAGCCCGTGGTCATACTTACTGTAGCCTGAATAGGTAATTATTCAGTTTCTAGTTTAAATCCAATGTTTATGGTCTGATTTGTATTTAGCGTAACGTTTTTATAATACTTGTAATGTCATTCAGGATTTTGAGCATTTCCATTAACTATCCACTATGCCGCCAAGAGAGAGGGAAAGAGGGAGATTTTATGTAAACAGTCATTGTATAACTATTTTTGTTAAAATAAGATTTTTATCCAAAGTAAATACAAGCTTATATGTGCTAAAATCTCCAGCAGACCAACGGATCATCCGATATAATTTTTTTCTTCTTCTTTAGGCCGTACGACCGTGTTGGATATAAAGACTTTATGAATGGCGGAACGATACATAGAAGTGGGTGGGGTATCTGTGCTAGCGTAGTAATACTACTGTAGCAGTAGTGCCGCCGCAACAGTAGTAATAGCAGTAAACTTTTAGGCCAACCGCTGGGATTCTTGAGGATCATTTAGCACTTCTTACAACTACTCGAGAAATGAGTTTTTATAGCCAGAAGTTAAATTTTCGAATCCAATAATGCCCATATAGCCTTCAGTGTTATCCTGAATTATAACGAGGCCAAAGTGGGTGGAGCCTCATGTAGTCATCATTCTGACGATAATTATTGGTGAAGGTTTAAAGCCAAAATACGGTACCGGCTATTTTTTTTTCAGTAAATAGGTAAATAGCCAATAAATAAAAATTGCTTGACATTGGATATAGCAGTTGTCAAATCAAGCTTGTCTACTATGTTTTTGAAAATTACCAACTATTCCCTACATCTTGTCAACCTGATTGTGACATATAAAGTAGACTGTAATTTCTTAGGACACTTATTTTGGGAGTTAGACTAATAATCAAAGTGGTTTTGTATTTATTAACATATTTTGTTGGTTTGTTTATTATGATAATTATCAGTGGAGAGGTTCAGAGTTCATAAAGGTGTACTGCTTTGCTTGTATTTAAATTTATTTGTCATTGTTGCCAGAGGTCTAGCCTTCGTTACGTATAGCCAATCAGCCATCGAGAAAAAGGGAAGAAATGCTGTCATAAGTTACGTAACGAGTGCGTTTGGAACCTTTTCTGTGACTATTTTCTTCGAAAATAGTCACTTTACATTATAAGTACCAAATCTATTCAACCTACGTAATGCAGAATACAGTCACAATTTATGTGTAGATATAATGTGTATTCTGAATAAGGCCGTGGTTATATTCTCAATCACGGACATTATCACAATTCGTTGCATGAACTTGATAAAGCAGTCTTTTATTAAGTGGTATATTTAAGTAAGATAAAATGCCTTTCCAGGTTTTTTTTTTTTTTAAGTTAGTTGGTAAAACGGCCTTTGTGGTCATTTTGATTGTTGTAAAATTAAATTTTAGAAATGTGTTGGGTTTTGGCACTACCAGAATATCCATATAAATATATTGTAACTTTTATCATCAATCACTAAAAGCAATATTTTAATATTATTAATTTTTTATTTTTATCTTCTCATTCACTGACTATCAGATGTTCTCTCGGTAAACGGTTGTATTAAGCTTGCCTTACCTGGTTCTATTTAGCAAGGAAATCCTCATCATTAATGCTGTCTGTACTAATCAAAGTAAAAATCAATCTGTTTCATCTGCAATGTTTCTAACTTTTTTCTGATTTCATACTTTATTCAGTAAATCTGGTGATTGCTTATTGTTTGTTTGTATGGTGTTTTTACGTTGCATGGAACCAGTGGTTATTCAGCAACGGGACCAACGGCTTTACGTGACTTCCGAACCACGTCGAGAGTGAACTTCTATCTCCAGAAATACAAATCTCTCACTCCTCAATGGAATGGCCGAGAATCGAACTCACGGCGACCAAGGTGGCAGGCCAAGACTATACCAACCACGGCAATGGGGCGTTGATTACCTATGATATATTTCCTGTTTTTTTTTTTTTTTCCGGCCAGGATCTCTCTCTCTCTTACGCACACACACACACACCAACTAATGTTTCTGCCTTAAAACCAAGTTACTCGCCTTTCTTTCTATCACAAATGCACTTTTATTTTCAAACTCCCTTTGCATTTTTTACGATTGTCCTACTTACAAAACTAGAAATTTTACCAAAGTGAAAAAAAAATAATTGTATTAGTGAAGAATATAAATCACAGGCGCGTTTCTGTAACCGAGCGATAACTACTTCTTTCAGGCACTTACTTGTGAGTCTTGACCCATTATAAAAACGCTGTAGTTTATGCAACAACTAAATATTCAACTCTGAAATACAAATGAGGGTATATGGAAATGTACTATACAATGTACATGTGCAAATACGTAGCCCTCTGATAACATACTTTATTATAGTAAATGTAAGAAATAAAAAAATATAAACATGTAAGATAAAGGTCATAGTAAATATTGTTGTCTCTATAATGATGGTCTAGTGAAAATATATAGTAAACAAATCTAAAAACTTGCTGGAATTATTCAGATAATTTCTGTCATAACTCCAAATCACTGCCGCGACCAAACTTAAAAAAAATAAATAAATAAGTGGACTAAATTGTCCACATTTCAGATAAACAAACAAACAAACAAAAAAATTACTAATAATAATTTCTATGAATGAAACGATAGCATATGACCGTCGCGCAAATCCCCACGTCCTCAGATTTTCACAGAGATGAAAGGTTCCCTCCACGGGTTCTCTGTTGGGCTCGAGAATCACTGGGGGAGAGTACCTGTTCTTACTGTGGCCGTCCACATCTGAGGACCTGGAACCTTGTGTGCCACGCCCCCCCCTATTGCCTATCGAACATATGTTCATAGCTGTCTTACGAAGCTTACTGGAATTCCTGAGTAGATTTGTTATCAGTGATGCATTTGAATATACGAAGTCTACCCGCTAGGACTCAATGCCTATAACAATCACGAATGATAATGTTCCAAAGTATGAGCCGAAAGTAACGTATCCCAACTATGCTGTACTTGTACATGAGGATATGGCTTACGTACGGCAATAATTACCAACATAGAATCACAGTATACTTGCTACTAGTTATCCTCAAATTAAATATGTACGAGACTGAGGATTAACAAATCACTGTCTACACAATGTGGAGATATCTTTGGCTACTCTCCACGTTAAGGGCAAATCCCTGCATGGTCATATTCCAACTGATTTTATCCCATCAAGGAGATGACTTTAATCAGAATAATAAGTAAACTACACCTTTTAAGTTAAAGAACTTTTCATGTGCAATACAGATTTCAAGTCAAAATGGTGAGTTTATTTCAATGTCATTTATGAGAAAATGTAGTCGTCAAATCTTGATCATTTCATGTTTATGAAAAATTATCACGCTCATAACTGGTATAAGGAATATAGACGTGTATTATTTCCTTATTTTACATATAAAATATAACAGTCAATAATGTAGATCCCCAAGTTTATTAAAATTAAAAATAATAGGCTTTAAGGGACGATATACAGTGTTATATACACACACTTGTGTTGAAGTCTCTGTGAACTCGTGTAATGCTGTAAGGATTGAATTGAATATACAATGTAATAATTCAACTTCTATAATCAATATGATGCAGATATAATGTATTTATTAACAGTATATGGAATAGATATATTTTCATCAGGGTCATAAACATGATTGTCTGAAAAACATTGAAAATTCAAGATTTTGAACACTAAAAATATCTCAAAAACGAGATAAACTATTTCCATTTTGACTTTTTAAAGCTTCACTTAATATGCAAAGCACTTCCACTAATTATTTTACTGATAATTTTTGGAAAATGTTTCTTTGGGGAGAAAAGGATTTTGGTCAAATAAGGACAAATTTGAGTACAAAGCCCAAAATGGCAATTTTACCTCCAAATAAGAGCTTTCTTTCATTTTTTGGAAACAACAGAAAATCTAATTACTTGGAGACTCATTAACAAACCATATTTACCTATAATTTTGACTGAAGTCTTCTATCCCTCCTCTGCAATCGGGTGAATCCATTGCGGCATTATTTACATTCTGCGATGAAGATCCAGTCCAATCGGATGGCTTGACGGGGCCTTCCACTTAGATCTCATTTCTTCTTCTACTTGTATTCTTATTTATTGTTTGTTTGTTTGTATGGTGTTCTTACGTTGCATGGAACCAGTGGTTATTCAGCAACAGGACCAACGGCTTTACGTGACTTCCGAACACGTCGAGAGTGAACTTCTCTCACCAGAAATACACATCTCTCACTCCTCAATGGAATGGCCGAGAATCGAACCCGCGACCACCGAGGTGGGATGCCAACACCATACCAACCACGCCACTGAGGCGCTGTATTCTTATTTAACAAGGCATTGACATGCTTTTCTGTTAACCTCTCTCATCTTACAGACACTATTCTTTGGGAGCTTTTCACGTACCGCTATTGGCTTGTTTTTCATGTGAATGTCGTCACTCTATTTATTATTATTATTATTATTTGTATTAATAATATGATGAACATTAATATTCATATGGAACAAGCATGTGCCATTGATTTGAAATTCAAGCTTCCAAAGAATGTGGTGTTCATGAGAATGATGTGAAAGGAGGTAAGGGGAAATGCGGAAAGATATCAGTTATTAAAAAAAGTAAAAATTACAAATTATAAAAAATAAAGATAAATAGATAAAAACGTAATTAAATTAAAATGCAAGAATAGCAATAGGGTAATAATGCATTACATCTTCGCTTGAACTTTTAAAGTCCCAACGGCACATCCTCGGGCGGAATAATGTTCCAGAGTTCAACGTTTTGAGGAATAAATGACCTCTGGAACCGAGAAGTTCGACAGCGAGGAATATTGACTGCATACCGGGCCTCCTTTTCGGCAAATCTGGAATTGCTCTCGGCAGGAAAAGGGGATCGGGCATCAAATTAGGAAAAACTGACAAACAAGACACGATACAACGATGGTCCAAGTCATAACTGATCATATTAGGAAACTGAAACCTACCGCCACGAACGCAATAAAAGCTTCCACAAGTCGAGGCCAAAGTCAGTCTACCAAATTTGAAACAGGAAAGGTAAGGTTATAGTAGACACATAACCATTTATATCACAGTCTGTTGGACTTAGTTAATTAGGTTCTTGAACACAAAAATAAGGCAAATACGGGTTTTATTAGAATAAATTGTCTCTTTATCTTTCACTTGAACTCAAGTGTATAAAAAAATTCCATACAAAACTTTCAAGACATCCATATCGAAGGCACACCATAAATTATACAACGTGACAAACGTATAAATATACGAAAATATCGCATTCTGTGGGGAAACGAAGTAGCTAATCAGAAATAGATGTACAAAAACATGCCTTATATACAAATATAATTAATTTTTTAGTAGGTAAGAGGACCAGACAGCTTACAATCTATATACAAATGTGTATGCTCATGTCCGCCATACATCAAGGCTTTTTGCATCTTGATCTATGAAACTTGACGTTTCCGTCCACGGGGAAGTGGTCGATGCAGGAGTGGAACGAGGGCACGATACAGTTACTCCAAAGTCCCGGTGTCTGGCCAGAGCCATCGTCCACCGGGAAGATGGCGTTGCTGGAGTAGCGCCAGTGGACGGCATGTTTGAGGTACTCCTCCCCGAAGTAGTTCCGAACGGTGCGGCCCGGATTCAGCGGGACGCGAGTCGCAATCCCGTTGAAAAGGATCACTGTTGGCACTTTGACATACTCGGCCGTTAACTTTTTAGTTCTGTTTTCATAGCAATTCAGATCGACAGTGGACACGTTACACGTTGATGTCCAGTAGTTGCCCAGGACGGTTTTCAGAGCACACCCTTTTTTGGCTAAACATTCTCGCCCTTTGGACATCCACACCGACTTATCGCCACAGTCCGGTATGATGTCCGAGTCGAAGTCCCAAGGTAACATGCCATCCATTTTCACCGCCCCCAGCAGACTTCCTGCGTTGAGTTCATAGTGGACGCCTATTTCGTCAGCGCAGTCTTGCACGTACTGCAGTTCCTTGCGGAAGATATCTCTGCAACAAGGTGGGACCAGAAATGAAGAGACTGATTTCATGAGGTTATTACAGGATATCTGGGCCTCATCGCAAGAAAACCTGACACTCTCCCCCTCTGGTGGTATGATGTGTTCGATAGACCACTTCTGGGCGATCTTAAACCAGTCGTTTCGGTTCAGCATTGGCTCAGAATCCACGTAAAACATGACATCCGGACAAGACATCACTAGTTTCCTCGCGAGGTGCACGTTGAGGAACCAGTCCCGATACATGACCGGTCCTTCCATCGTTTCCGTAAGGAATACCGCCCTCAAGAACTCCACTCGAACTACGAAAGGCCCGAGAACATCGTCGCAGTACATGCACTCGTTATGCGAATGTTCGTAACCTCTGACATATTCCAGTTCGTAATTTTCCGCAGTGCCTTGCAAACAACCGTGGCGCCAGATGCCCTTTGCGTCTCTGTACGCTCCTGAGGCCACACCAACCTCTGGGTTATCCTCCAGAACCCGAACCAATCGCTCTAAATTCGTCTCCTTGTCAAAAGAAACGAGAGAATGGCCCACAAATAAGTAGGGCGTTCTGACCGTCGATATGATACTGTTCAGTGCCGTTGACTCCGTCGTTTGAAGGCCAAATCTTTTTATGATAACGTTGGTACCTTCCAGTGACTCTTCCATGTGCCCATGGGTTAAGACCACGATGTCAACGTCAGAATATTTCCTGACGTTATGAATAATTTTCTGTATTCGCTGCGCCGTCCACCCTTTGGCAGGTAAAACGACGGTGAGAACATCTCTGAATGTCTGGGACTGGCAAGGAACTCTCTCCCAGTTCCGCTTCATATCTTCATCGAAAGCTCTGCCTCTGTACCTCTCCGGGCAAACTCTTCTGGGCTGACTGAGGTCGGAGGCTGCATCTGTCGGACTCGACAGGGCAGGAGCGACCAGGACCTTCACCTCCCTCTCGGAAGTGGCTACTCGTGGGTCCAGCTCAGAGGCAACGACAAGCAGTCTCTTCCCCCAGGATATGTCCACTTCTTTGCTGAGCTCTGCAAAAAAAAATTGAAATAAAAAAAATTCATTATCTAACTTTTTGGTTGAATTCATTTCCACTAATGTTCAACTCTGATCATAGATCCTTTGCAAACAAACTCGTTACTTGATTTTGAAATGGAATTATAGTCTGGCGTTCATTTCGTACAGCAAAAATAAGAAATAATAATAATAAACAAATAAATAAGTAAATAACAGAAAAATTGAGTCTAAACGTAATACTTAATCGTATAATAGTTATTTTCGAGGACGTCAGTTTGAAAAAAATAAATAAATAAAAATTAAAAAGATAAAAGAAATTAAGGTCAAACTCTTCTTCTCGCATGAAAAAGGAGACAATACAATGTAAAAAATACAATTGAAATTGACAACGAACATGTTAATGATGCAATTACTTAGCGATATACAACGAACTTATTCCTAGCAAATAAAATATGCGGATTAGTGATGAAAATGCCTATACTTTCTTCATCAATGATACCTGTGAATTTTGATATAGATATATAGACCGCAGCAATGGTTCAGTATACAAAATAATATGTATGTGATTTTCGTATTAATAAATTTAGCTCAAAATCGTAACCGGCTTGTATATTATAGTACATTCACATCACCCGCGCATCTGATGTCTAGGCCAGTCCCTTACGATGCTCCTGATCGGCTGTTGATAAGCCAATCACAGGGCTGGAAACTCTCAGTCTCTCTCGAGAGTTCACATGGGCAGGCTGTATGTTCCACCTCTCCTAAGGGATACTTTTGAAAGACGTATCCCTCAGGAGAGGTAGGACAGACATACTGCCTATGTGGACTCTCGAGAGAGACTGAGAGTTTCCAGCCCTGAAAAAGTATCCCTCAGGAGAGGTGGAACATACATCCTGCCTAATTGAACTCTCTCGAAAGACAGAGTTTCCAGCCCTGTGATTGGCTTATCAACAGCCAATCAGGAGCGTCGTAAGGGACTGGTCTAGACATCAGATGCACGGGTGATGTGAATCTAATATAGTTTTGCACCAGTCCGGTTTTTTTTTTTTTTTTTTTTTTTTTTTTTTGCCATGATCCTAGGAGATTAGTTTCAAGAAGATTCTATGATTAGTTTTTAAGATATGGCGTCCCGCTACCTTTGGATGTGATCAATTACGATAAACGATCGTTAAGATAACGAACAAGGAGTTTAATCGTACTTGAATGATAGACTGACATGTATCTTTTAATAGATATATCGTGGTGAAGTTACAGGAATATTTAAATTACGAACGACCTCTATCGTTAATGGACAACCACTCAGTCACTCAAATCATGTTTCCTTAATTCGATTAAAATAAGAAAAAAAATATGTGGCAACAAACGCTTACGTGAAAAATATGCGAAAAGCTCTTACTTTGGATAATTAAAGTCATGAAATACCTTTATCTTGAAACAGGCATTATGTTCTGAATTTAGAAAAAACTGCAATAATAATAATAATAATAATAATAATAATAATAATAATAATAATAATAATAATAATAATAATAAATAGGAATAAGAAGGATATGGGATATGCCAGTGGAAATCGTATCCATAATCATAGGAGCAATGACACGATCCCAAGATCCCTGAAAAGGAATCTAGAAAAACTAGACGCTGAAGTAGCTCCAGGACTCATGCAGAAGAGTGTGATCCTAGAAACGGCGCACATAGTAAGAAAAGTGATGGACTCCTAAGGAGGCAGGATGCAACCCGGAACCCCACACTATAAATACCACCCAGTCGAATTGGAGGACTGTGATAGAGCAAAAAAAAAAAAAAAAAAAAAATAATAATAATAATAATATAATAATAAATATCTTATTAAAGTGAACCCCATTAAATCATAAATAACATAAAATGGATTAAAGATCGTACTAGCAGTCATGAATAGGGCAAATAAATAAATAAATAAAAATAGCAGAGGCAATCAATCAGGAATAAGACTCGACGATATATTCCTTTCAACAGAAACCTTATTTGAAACGGGTTTTGACTATGAAAAAAAAAAAAACCTGCTGAATGATAAACTACGAAAAATAGTACTCTTACCAAACATATAATATTCTCTCTCGAGACAATTAGCATTATATGACAGGCCGAATCATAAATATAATACTATCCAGGTGTGACTTGGTAATGTTACAAAACATGACCCCAACTCACCTGTTCTGACCTCAATTTCTCTCTGCACCTCCATAATCTTTCTCGCTAAGGCCCTGCGAGTTGGTATTGGGTCAGCCATATAATTTCTTGGAACTGGAATAGAAAAAAAATTATGTATACAACGGAAATTTTATAAAAAAAAAATCGTCGACCAGAGAGAGAGAGAGAGAGAGAGAGAGAGAGAGAGAGAGAGAGAGAGAGAGAGAGAGAATTGTTAACTGTTTTCCAGGCGTGAGAAAATATGTCTCGTCAGAATTTTGTGACATTACATTAAAAAGTACCTCGTCTCTACAGTATTGTTTAAAACACTCTTTTTCATCACTAAGTACACTCGTGAGTATTCACTGTTATTGGCAACTACGTGCCACCAATCAAGCCAATCTCTACCACTCCAGTCATAATATTTCTTTTTCAATGACCTACTTTTGAATTTAAGATACCCAGCGCATCTACCTTTCCTCAATACCTAAACCCAGACACCCCGTAAACTCATGATATCTCAGGAACTCTTTCTCACACTCACTCTAACTCCCATCCACTCCTGGACCGTATGCACTCATTATCAGAATGAGCTTATCTGCCAGGCCCAATTCACTAATACATTCTTTACGATAATGTTTTTTGTATTTTCTCACCCTTCCCCAGGACTTTGACATATCTCTCAGCCACATTAGAAGCATACGTACATACGTACGTACGTACACATACATACATATATATATATATATATATATATATATATATATATATATATATATATATGTTGCATAAATTCACACTGAAAAACTTCTTAACAAATCTAATATGTGGATATAAATAAATGATTAGCAAGCCATAGATAGATCTATACATGTACCTAAAACCTGAAATATCATGAACAAATTAAAGTATACATTACTACCACCAATACATTGTCTTCTTAGCCCACATTACTATGCTCTTTGGGAAAGCTAATTTCGCATAATCTGGGAATACCTCGAAACAAATAGGGTAAGCAATCGGGTGTTAATACCAAGGCAGGAAATGAGTCCAACCCGTTTAATGACACTCACCATTGAAAGGATAAGCGGTGAAGAAATATAGGAAGGCGTTGTACGAAACCATGAAGAACAAGGCACACGTGAGGAGGGCCGTTCTATACCTATGGATTGCAGCCATAGGAGACATCATTCTTCCCGCGGATAGGAGGAGCCGTTTCAAAGGCACAGCCTTACTACTACTACTATTACTGCTGCTGCTGCTAGGTATTGTTAGGCATGGAAGCTCATGAATCGTGTCCTTATTTTTGTTAGAAAACCAAACGGAGGATTGGAAATTTATATAAATTGTTCCTTCTTTTTCTTCTTCTTCCAAATGATCCTCAATCAGTCAATTTTCAATGTTTCCGATATTTGCATGAATTTTTTTTGCCTCTCCCCTGGAACTCTCCAACGTCTACATGAAAGACTTCGTGAGTAAAAGATGAAATTCTAGCGCAGCCGAGCTACGTTTACAAATTAGCGATGAAGCGCTTGTAAAGTGGCACTTGTTTGGAATAAAGTGTATTCTTGGCACTTGTTGTATGAGCAATTTGGCACTCTTCATCACACGTGCTTCTTGCTTCTCAGGGAGTCATCCTTAACGAACCGCCCAGTCGGGTCTTATCCATTTCAGAGCCACCCTTGGGTCAAGCTTGCCTGAAAAATAAATAGTACAACATTAAATGAAATATCTGGATTACTTTCAACATCTTCTTCGAAAATAATACATAAATCTATTCTCACTCTAAAGAATATAGAATTTAGGCCAGAGGCCTTTCGCTGAAATCTACGTATGAGGTCATCCAGCGCTGAAAGGGATAGATATTGAGAGTAGAAAAGTTTGAAAGGTGTTGCACTATAAAACAACTGTTAGGAGGGTGTCCGGTAATTTCATTTAAGTAATTTCGTTGTGGTAATTTCGTTGCAGCAATTTCATCGCATAGCAAATACATATTAAGAGAATTTCAGTGCAAAGTAATTACATTGCAATGCATTACATCTCACGGTAATTTCAGAGCAATAGTTCAATAGTTCTAAACAACCTGCTTTTTGCCCATCGCAAGGTCATTTCAGAGCAATAGTTCAATAGGCCGATAGTTTATTATTTCTAAACAACCTGCTTTTTGCTCAAGCCACGTCTACTACTTTTCCTATATAAGAAATTGTTACTTACAGTTTTATTCCGTTTTAGTTTTAGCCCTCAAAATGGCTTTTCAATACGTCTTAAACTCAAGAAATAAGAAAAAGCTCATTGATAATGGTAGTCTATTTGTGTGTGTGTGTGTGTGTGAGAGAGAGAGAGAGAGAACAACTGGTGAAAATACCATTTGGAAATGTGATCAGGTTTATACAACTAAGTGCCGGGCTAGAGTTCATACAAATCAAGAATCTATTACAAAACGAGTTGGAGAACAAAATCATGCAGGCAATGATGCTCGTGTTAAAGCTACTAAAGTTATAAATGCTGCAAAAGAAAAAGCCATTTCGACGCAGGAAACTACTCATTGCATCGCAACCCAGGCATACATTGGAGTATCACAAACTGTTGCTGGTCAGCTACCAACCTCTCAGCATTTTCAAAAGGAATATTCGAAATGCTGGAAGTGTAGCAGCACAAGTCCCTGCGAAACCTGCATCTTTATTCCAGTGAAATATACCTTCAGACAGCACGGTAACACACGCAAATCAATCCTTTCTTCTTTTTTACAGCAATGATGGACTAGACCGAATTATTATATTTTCAACTCAAAGAAATTTACAGGTATTAGCCAGTGCAGATAAATGGTATGCAGATGGTACTTTCCAAACAACACTCCCTTTATTCAGATAGCTGTACACTATTTATGGCATCATGAATGGCGATGTTTTGCCTCTTGTTTATGTTTTAATGGCTAAACAAACCGAAGAGAGTTACGAGAAGCTTTTACTAGAACTAAAAACCTTAGAGCCAACAGCATCACCTGGACAAATAATGACCGATTTTGAATGCGCGGCAATTAAGGCTTTTAGATCAGTTTTTCCCAATTCAATTCAAAAAGGTTGTCTATTTTATTTTTCACAATGTATATTTCGGTCTATTCAAAGGAATGGCCTACAACAGTTGTATGAGAGCGATGCAGATTTTGCATTAAAAATGCGCATGATTACTTCAATTGCATTCGTGCCTATCGTAGATGTAGTTGGCACATTAGAATTCCTAATTGATAATAATGATTATCCTGAAAATGTACAGCCTGTTTTAGATTACGTGGAGGATAACTGGATTGGAAGCCCGAACCGTCGCTCAGGACATCGACCTCCTCGATTTGATCATATTTTATGGAATTACTTCGACGTTGCCAGGCAAGGTGCCTCCAAAACAAACAATTGTTGTGAAGGTTGGCATCGTTCATTCAGCGAATTGGTTAGCGCATCATATTCCTACTATTTGGAAGTTTCTAGATATTTTGTAAAAAGAGCAATCAAGAAATGAAGCTATAATGGAACAGTATGTCGCTGGTACAGACAATCCTCGCTGTAAAAAGAAAAATATAAGGATAGTGCCGTTAGAATCCAACGCATCGTTAACGATTATGAAAATCGAGAATTGCTCGACTATCTTAGGGGTAATGCCCATAATTTGTCTTTTTGAATATTGATGGCAATAGGTAAATTTTTGTAAATAAAAATAAATGCGTGTTGTGATTTTAGTTTGTTTGTTTTTTTAAACAATGTTTTTTTATTACCATGTATTAATATGTATTAGTATTCGAATAAACACTTTCTTAATAAAATATTATTTTATTCCCCCTTTTTAAATCTTATGGTACATATCGTTATGTGATGAAATTACCGTGAGATGTAATGCATTGCAATGTCATTACTTCGCACTGAAATTCTCTAATATGTATTTGCTATGATATGGAATTTCTGCAACGAAATCACCACAACGAAATTACTGCAATGAAATTACAGTGAATCGTTAGGAGAGGGTGGATAGCAAGACGAAAGAAAAGAATATGAACGGAGGTACAGTAAAAGGAATGAAAGATGTTGCAACTAAGGCCCGAAGGGACGCTGCAAAGAACCTTAAGTAATTCCTACAGTGCACCACGTGAGGTGCACTGACGGCTGGGCGAAATGACACACGTGGCGTTGAATACAGACTAAAAGCAGCCCAAGTCTGCAAGAACGACGAAAGCAAGGTCACCTTGCTTGAGACCTGGACGAAAAGGGCCTTACGTAGGACGGTGTGCCCTGGCCTTGGTCAGGCTAGGATTTTGCTTGCTAAGGATTCTCTAGGACTATATTTTCCTTGCGTTTCTACTTTCATGCTCTAATCGACGTCAGCAAAAATCTTAGAATATTGCTCATTTACTTAGAAAAAAACAACAACAAAAAACTGGTGCAAATCAATCATGTTCAATATCACAATACTTACGGTTTGTAAATTTCCTTTAAGCAGAAAAAATGAAGCTGCTACCCGCGTATTGATATGAAACTATCACTGGAGGTAACCAGTGATGCAAGGCAGACTTAAACATTTACTGAACTAAAGTGCTTCGTGTTCGCTGATTGCAGGTCACCAATTCTCAGGTAAACGTCTTTATATCTTGATCACTGGTCATTTGACATGAATATTTTCTGTAATACATTAACTAATGTTGATTTATTTCTGACACACCTCGCGCGCTCATTTACTATAAATGTGAATAACTCACTTTTTCTGATGCGTAAATATTACACCTTTGTGTTAATGCATCGAAGATTGACAGTCACTTGTTCAAGTATACGAATGACGGCCACTTGTAATTTTCAAAGATCAATAAAAACAAACTCGCTGATTATACGTGCTATCGACTGAGCACTCGTGTTGATAACAGCAAACTCGATTGATTGCAGAGAACCGGCAATTCTTACACCAAAGAATTAGTTACCTAGGGTCCGTGGTAGAGGCGCCAAAGCTCGAGACAAAACTAGGTTAACAAACGTTCAGTTTCTTGACGAGAAAATGGAGCTGACGTAAACACATCCGGTTGCTGATAAAAAATACTTATGACATATTGGGTAAAAAAAAACAAATGACGACGTTGTCAAGTCGATATCAGGTTCGGAGACCGGAAGCCGAAGGGAGGAGCCTCTACCTTAATAAAAAAAAAAAAAATTGCCACCGACAAGTAGGTTAATAAAAATCACCGCGTCTGGTAAAAGCATTAGTAAATAGTGCAAGTATTTTACACTGTAATTATGTCAGCAATAAATAAAAATCATAGAATAGATGCCACTGACAAGAACAGTAGGTACATAAAAATGACCTTGTTTTGTAAAAGTATCGGTAAATGGTACTAGTATTTTACGTGCCAGCATTATGAGATAAAAAAACATAATAGATTAGATGTCACTGAAAATTAAGTTAATAAAAACCACAGCGTCTTGTAAAAATATCAGTAAAGGGTGCGAGTATTTTACATTGTAAACGTGTCAGCAATATTTTCCTTTGTTTTGTTATCCAATAATCAAACATTAGTTTCTCGAATTGTGTACACTTCCTTCAAATTTAAGCTTCTCTCTCTCTCTCTCTCTCTCTCTCTCTCTCTCTCTCTCTCTCTCTCTCTCTCTCTCTCTCTC
Organism: Macrobrachium nipponense; assembly: GCF_015104395.2. NCBI lineage: Eukaryota > Metazoa > Arthropoda > Malacostraca > Decapoda > Palaemonidae > Macrobrachium > Macrobrachium nipponense. The sequence continues at coordinate 70,231,881 of NC_087212.1, read as the reverse complement.
TCTCTCTCTCCAAACCAAACTCTTTTTATCACTCAATATAAATATCTCCATGCAATATTCTTCGAAAAAAATCTTTTAATAATAATAATAATAATAATAATAATAATAATAATAATAATAATAATAATAATAATAATAATAATAATAATAATAATACACATAACGCCGTGTTACCTTCAGGGACAGTATTTGTCTTCGCTTCGAAGTCAAGGTGGAATATTTATAACAGTGTATACTACACATACGTAAGAATGAAGAACATAATACATACGCTGCATTGTTATTGAGCACTACTTAGGTTGTGAAAAAAAAGTCGGTTGAGAAGACGAAATTACAGTTACGCTTTATACATATTATACATACATACAATACATATATACCTGTGTAGAGAAATGAGTACGAAAATTTTTCAAAATGCCAAGTACTGGCACCTCTGAGTCACTCAGCGCTTATATATATATATATATATATATATATATATATATATATATATATATATATATATGTGTGTGTGTGTGTGTGTGTGTGTGTGAGTCAGTCCTAACAATCGTGGGCGCAACTTCCTGTTAGGAAAGATACCGTGTTCATTACCTTTACGATTTTGGAGACATGCCGGGGATTATCCAGCATTTAGAAATCTGAAGGATATTGCAGCCACATTTATATTCACCATGTCTCATTCTCCTCGGCCACCCCCCCCAACCTTTTTTTTTTTTTATTTTTTTTTTTTTTTTAGACGGGGTGGCTCCAGAAGGTGTTGGCATTCCAGTCTTCATCAAGTCTTGCGGGATGAAATTACCAGCCACCTCCCTTCTTTCTCCTGCTTGTTCTCTGGCTCCTACCAGACAACTAACTACCAGGTACATGTCACTGTCTTGGCCCTCAAAAAACACTGAAACCTTAATGGAACTCTTTTCTTATTTACAGAAAGAGCAGTCCAAAACATTCCCTTAAAATACCACTCTGTAGAGATATTTGGGAGCTACTCTGGCTTGTTATCTACGCGTCATCTATATACTCCGAGTTGAGTTGAGTTGAATACATGTAGAATCTAGGCCAAAGGCCAAGCACTGGGACCCGTGAGGTCATTCAGCGCTGAAATGGAAATTGACCGTAAAAGGTTTGAAAGGTGTAACAGGAGGAAAACCTCGCAGTTGCATTATGAATCAAGTGTTAGGAAAGGGTGGAAAGTAAGATGAAGAGAGAGAATATGAATGGAGGTACAGTAAAAATGAATGAAAATGGTTGCAGCTAGGGGCCGAAGTCACGCTGCAAAGAACCTTGAGTAATGCCTACAGTGCACCGCATGAGGTTCACTGACGGCCCTACCTCCCCCTGCGGGAGTCATCTACTCCAAGGCGCTATAGTAGATTCACATCAACCGTGCATTGGATGTCAAGGCCGGTCCGTTACGACGCTCCTGATTGGCTGTTCATAAGCCAATCACAGGGCTGGAAACTCTCAGTCTCTCTCGAGAGTTCACTTAGGCAAGATGTATGTTCCACCTCTCCTGAGGGATACTTTTGGAAGACGTATCTCTCAGATGTGGAACATAGATCCTACCCATGGGAACTCTCGAGAGAGAGACTGAGAGTTTCCAGCCCTGTGATTGGCTTATGAACAGCCAACCAGGAGCGTCGTAAGGGACTGGCCTAGACATCAAATGCACGGTTGATGTGAATCTACTATAGTACTAAACGCCGTATGATAAATGTAAAGTAGACGGCCGCACAAAGATAACGTTTATCAATATAATTCGTCGACCACACAATACAGAAATGGGTGTATATGATACTTCGGTCCCAGAGGGCTAACACTAAAAAAGGCGTCTCAGTGAGTTTAGCCATGTTTAGTACTAACCAGCACCTCGGAGTATACGTGGGTGGCGCGTACACAACAGGCCAAAGTAACATCGGTATTTCAATCCAATTTAGGATCACGCTTGAATGATTAGAACCTGATCAGGTTCACATCACTCCCTCTAGGTTCAGATATTTCTTCCCCGGCTTCCGTAAAAGCCCCTTAGGTTTCACTCCAAATCAAATGGTAAAAACAAACTGACTTGCATTCCGTTCAGGTTCCCTTTACAACCAAATGACATTTGATACGTACAGTACGCAGGCATGTTAGCAATCAAATTTGGACTCGTTCACTCAATGAAACAGTTATACCAAAACGTTACTGTAATTCCATCCATACGTCAGGGTCATCTAATGCCTCGTCAACACGGTCGAACTCTGTCTTCAGACTATGTCTTTAACATACAAAGTATGCAAACTCTGACCGAAACCTCGTCCAAACGGCAGAGCTACAGGACAGATGGGTTACGGGCTCTAGGTAATCACTAATCAGTCGGCAGCAAGTCGAGGCAGCGTGTGGTTGTGGTAGTGTAATACGGTCCGATAACAATGGTCACGTATTTTCACTAAATAAGAACTATGCAAAGACTAATCTTGAATATATATATATATATATATATATATATATATATATATATATATATATATATATATAGAGAGAGAGAGAAGAGAGAGAGAGAGAGAGAGAGAGAGAGAGAGAGAGATATATGTATGTATGTATGTATGTATGCATATATGTGTATATATATGTATGTATATATATATATACATATAATATATATATATATATATATAATATATATATATATATATATATATATATATATATATTCGAAGCGAGAGAGAGATACACGTACCTCAGAGTCAGAATGGTCTTCACCTAAAAGCAGATTCAATAATATTCCTACGAGTTATATTATTACAAAATAAAACAACTTTTGCCCCCTCCCTTGCTTACATTCATCAAGTCACCGTAATATTTAATAAAAGCAGATTCAATAATATTCCTACGAGTTATAATTATTACATATAAAACAACTTTTTGTCCCCCTCCCAATGAATCATGTGATTAAAATGATTGTGTAAAAACAAAGCATCCGATATTTGTCCCGTTCTCACACTATATCTATGTTGTTTAATTCTGGTGTCCAGTCCCTTCCCATAGTGTCCGATATAAAAACACTTGCAGTTCATGCAAAGAACTGCAAGTGTTTTTATATCGGACACTATGGGAAGGGACTGGACACCAGAATTAAACAACATAGATATAGTGTGAGAACGGGACAAATGTCGGATGCTTTGTTTTTACACATTAATCTTATTAATCACATGATTCATTGGGAGGGGACAAAAGTTGT
>NC_087212.1:70203664-70226164 GCF_015104395.2 Macrobrachium nipponense | reverse complement strand
CGGCGTATAACCATAGAATTCTATGGTATAACTTTAATTCCAGACAGACCCTAATTTATGACACAATAATCACTAGGTTTCCGTTGAAACAAGCGACGAACGTTGGGAATTCCGAACTTTTTCCAGATGGGAAATTCCTGTTGACTTGGGAATGAAGCCTAAAATCTATGACGATATCCAAGCGCTGGGACTTATGAGGTCATTCAGCGCTGAAAAGGGCAACTGACAGTAAGAAAGGTTTTAAAGGTGTGACGTTAGGAAAACTTCGCAGTTGCAGTATGAAACAATTGCTATGAGAGGGCGGGAAGTATGATGGAAGGAGGAGGATATGAAAGGAAGAAAAGTAAAAGGAATGAAAGAGGTATCAGCTAGGGGCCAAAGGGACACCTCAAAGACCCTAAGTATTATCTGTAGTGCCCTTAAGGGGCCTGTTCACTACGTCCACAAATGAAGCGTCAACATTCTACCCCTCTCTTCTAGCAAGTACCTTCTGGGAGCGAGTTATCAAGCGCTCAAAATAAGAGCTTATCAGAGGAAGCTTCTGCTTAGTGTTAGAAAGCTTATCAGTTGACGACCCATATATTATAACGCTGGTCTCGATTTTTAGCTCATTTTTTGGAGCTGTCAAAGCCATCGTAGACCTGTGGACCTCAAATTCTCAATTAATACAATTTCCATGCCAAAGCATCTACTCAAATTTCAAATTGACTTGCCCGTAAATAGTTTTGTAGTTTACATAGAGTCTTGTAGTCTTGTTTGAGAAACTCAGGACATTTTAAAAATCTACCAGTCGGCTGCATAAAAAAGGAAGGTGTTCTTCCTTTAATTCCCCAACACAAGGGCCCCGACCCTGTCATCAAATGCAAAGACAAAGTGTTCAAATTCAAAATACTACTTTATGGACTCGAGGACCGGGTCGCATATTCCCGAACTGTAGCCTTCCCTGAAGAAAGTGGGAGGCCTTATCTTAAAAACTAACCATAGAATCTTCTTGAAAATAATCTAATTAAGTTTCTTACACCCAAATCACTAGACGATTACTAGCCTGACCTAACTTAACCCAACCTAAAAAAACCTAATCGGGGCTGGTCCAATACTAGTATACATCTCGGGAATTTGCGACAGGGTCTCCTAGTCTAGATGTCAAACTTCACTCCACAAAGTGATCAACTAGTATGAATGCAGAATTGACAAAATTCACACACGATATATTCATACATGGCGATTATATTTATTTAAACCTTTTGCAACCTTGTAGACGATCAATACCCAGAACAGCATCAACCTGCTAAAACTGAGGGGCAGCCACGCATTCCACTGAAAAACGGCACAATTCTTATACCATCTCCATATATCACTTGTAAGCTATTACATCTGAGGAACAAAAATGGCATTTGCCTACTAAGGATAGAGAACAGCCGCATATTCAGCGGAAGAAAAAAAGCATTTTTGGTTTGTATTAACCTAAAACATCAAGTATTTTTAGTTTGTATTTACCTAAAATAAAACAAATATTTTTAGTTTGTATTTACCTAAAATAAAACAAATATATTTAGTTTGTATATACCTAAAAAAACAAGTATTTTTAGTTTGTATTTACCTAAAAAAAACAAGTATTTTTAAGTTTGTATTTACCAAAAAAAACGAGTATTTTTAGTTTGTATTTGCCTAAAAAAATAAAGTATTTTTATTTGTATTTACCTAAAAAAGCAAATATTTTTAGTTTGTATTCGCCTATAAAAAATACTTTTAGTTTGTATTTAACTAGAAAATAAGTTTTTTTAGTTTGTATTTACCTAAACAAAACAAAAAATATTTCTAATTGTATTTACCAAAAAAAAGTATTTCTAGTTTGTATTTACCTAAAAAATAAGTATTTTTACCTAAAAAAAAACGTAATTTTGGTTTGTATTTCCTTACCTAAAAAAAAAGTTATTTCTAGTTTGTATTTATCCTAAAAAAACACAAGTATTTTTAGTTTGTATTTACCAACTGTAAAGTAAACTGTATACTTTTAAGCACCCATTACTTGATACAGGCCTCTTTTGAAGGGGGAGCCCTATATGGGCTCAGAGAGGTTTGCTGCCAAACCCAGGCTTAACCGCCGGGTTTGGCAGCCAATCACAGAATACCTTTATCAGCCACACTACACTCTTTAAAACATCACGGCTTCGAATGCTGCGCTCCGTAAAACCTGCATGACGGTATCTTTGCAGACTTTGCAAATGGAATCCGAACTGCGATTGCATCCAATAGAGAGACTTCACCGATACAATACACAGCTTTTCTAAACGATGTGGAACTTTCAAACGTACACTAAAGTCAGATTCCCGCATTCAATATAATCAATCTCACATCTGGGATGATCAAATCCAGACCAAATTATTCTCCTCTCGTGAATTAGATGATAAATCTATTATTTTTTTTCACAGACCTGAATAGCTTAGAAATTAACTCATCTATGGGGAACACAATATTCAGTGACGTCTATGGCACCGACTGTGAAACAAGAGAAAATAAGTGAACATCGTGGCGTACGTAGAACGATTAGATAAGATTAGTATGGTAATCTTTTATATCTCACATGTAGATAAAAAAAAAAAAAAAGCTTCAGGGAAAAGGATTTTATGTTTCTCAATTCCGTAATAAACCTCTCTCTCTCTCTCTCTCTCTCATATATATATATATATATATATATATATATATATATATATAGATATATATATATGAATAACTTGATCATGAAGTATATAAAACGTGATGCTATGTATAAATAAAGGTTTTTTTGCCACGAAGGAAAAAATGAAAAAACGAGTTAGCCGAGTACTTTCGGTCCGAATAGGACCGAAAGTACACGGCTAACTCGTTTTTTCATTTTTTTCCTTCGTGGCAAAAAACCTTTATTTATATAGTATGTATATATATATATATATATATATATATATATATATATATATATATAATATTATATATGTATGTATTATAATATACTTAGTGAGATACATACATACATACACACACACACACACACACATATATATATATATATATATATATATATATATAAATATATATATATATATATATATATATAAGACTGTACTGTTACTGACAGGAAAACTACTCATAAGACAATATTAATGCAAAAAAAAGGTAAAAAAGAAAAAAAAAAGTTCTGAGCAACGTCCCTTCGGCCTCTAGCTGGAACCCCTTTTCATTCCTTTTACTGTACCTCCATTTATATAACCTTTCTTCCACCTTGCTAGTCCTATCCACCCTCTGCTAACAATTACAGTGCAACAGCGAGGTTGTCCTCCTGTTTTGCAACTTTCAAACCTACCTACTCCCAGTCTCATTTCCAGGTAGGCTATAAACCAGCAACAGAGAGAGAGAGAGAGAGAGAGAGAGAGAGCTGATATTCCAAGTTCAGGCGGTTACGTAACGTCTCGCAAGATAACATCTCTTACCATAACGGGTAGATTATTAAGGAGGACCTCTCCCCTACATGTTACACACCTCGTAAATATGCTATCGATCTTACCTATCTTCCTTAAGTAGAGCAAGGTTCCTCGTTGGACGAGTGGTTTAAGTGCTCGCCTACCAATTCGGTAGCCCGAGTTCAATTCCCCGCTCTGCCAACTCCAGTGGAATCGGAGGAATTTGTTTCTGGTGATTAGAAATGAATTGGTTCGGATGCCACAATAAGCTGTAGGTCCCGTTGCTAGGTAACCAACTAGTTCCTAGCCACGTAAAAATATCTACTAATCCTTCGGGCCAGCCCTAGGAGAGATGTTCATCAGCTCAGTGGTCTGGTTAAACTGAGATATACTTAAGAAAAACAAATTTTGACCTACGTGCAATGTTACCAAGAACTGGCACTGACTGCGTCCTATGTTAAGACATAATTTAGAGTTAATTTATTGCAGTTATTATGGCAACACTTTGTGGATACTTATAGTTTCCCCGAACATCGAAACACTGTATTGATCTCACGGCACTGTATACATGTGTCCAGTGCAAACTGCCGCCCTACAACGACCCTGAAATAGGTAGGATTCATATTCTACCCCACCCTCTATCTCTCTCTCTCTCTTTTCACTGGTGTTCTTAAAACAAATTCCCAGTGAATTATCGAGTGCTTTAATTGCATCTCCCTTTTTCACTCTTTCATATGAACCTTTTTTAATGAATATCTTGGTACTCTGTTTTAACGTTTTTCTATAATAGATTGATTTATCATGGTTGCATCTATGCAATCTATACCCTGCTCATTCGTTGATACATATGCATTAACTATTTCTCTATAGAAAAAAAAAATCAAATTTATCAACCTAATCATATGCGCTATCCTTTTATCATCTTAACTGTTTTTTTTTTTTTTTACAAAAATAATTATAATTTCATTACTTATAATCATTATTGTTACTTTTCTCTACTTTACAATCAGTCTTTTGTAACTTTTCTGCAAGAACTGTATGTCTATTTTAATATCTTTTGTAACAATTTCTTCCTCTTGTTAAGCATCTTCATTATTAGAGAGAGAGAGAGAGAGAGAGAGAGAGAATTTAGGCCAAATACCATGCGCTGGGACCTATGAGGTCATCCCGAGCTGAAACGGAAATTGAGATTTGAAAAAGGCCTGTCAGGTGTAATAAGAGGAAAACCTCACAGTTGCACTAATAAAACAAGCAGAAATTCGCCAAAGTTTCTTCAGCGCAAACGAGTTGTCTGTACAGCGTAAATCAAGGCCACCGAAAAAAGATCTATCTTACGGTGGTCTCGGGATAAAGCTGCATGAGCCGTGACCCATGAAACTTTAACCACGGCCCGGTGTTGGCCTGTCCTATGTCGTTGCCAGACGCATGATTATGGCTGACTTTAACCTTAAATTAAATAAAAATCACTGAGGCTAGAGGGCTGCAATTTGGCATGGTTGATAATTGGATAGTTTTCTTCTACAGTCAACAAACTGTTTGGAGAGGGTGGAAAGTAAGATGGAAGAAAGCAAACCTTACTGTCAATCATTTCCTGACCCCTGGTTTCATTCAATATCTAACTGACCACATTGCAATACACATTCCAATAAATGTGATCACTATATGAATCTTTCTCCCGTAAATTATTTCGTAACGAATCAATTCCTGCCATCCAATTATTCATTGGTTATTACCCTACAAATGCCTTTCCAATGTGATCAAGTTTTTATCGGAAAATGCCTTTCCAATACAAGCGTTCAATGTGATCAAGTCCTTACCATTCAATATTAAACATCCGTTCTTAGGACAAGTTGATTCATTGCCCGACACGGAGAGCTCTCTCTCTCTCTAATAAATCAATCATTTTGTTATTCCCGTATTAATATTCCGGTGTTACATTTGTATAAGGGATTTCGGCATTTTATTCTTTCATTGCACTTTTCCCGGATTGTCCGATTCTTTCCAATCAATGGATACGCCAATTCTAAGGTCTTCGAGTAAGATAACTTACGTTCCTATCGACAATTTTCCAATGAACGTAGTCTATATTTTTTCTTTGTTGGCATTTGTCAACGATTAGGTATTTGCCATCGTTTCTCCAGTGAGTGATAGTTTCTATCCTACGTAATACAATCACATGATATGCTACGCTACTGATTTCTTGATTCGTCATCCGCTTTTTTTTTAACAATGTCTTTACCATCATCAATACAGGGTGTCCATAAAGTCCCAGTACCATTCTGAGTAATACATACTTGTAATGGTACTGGGACTTTATGGACACCCTGCATGTCAAATGAATGCACTTGTTGCCAAATCGACCTTTTCTTAAAATATGTTTCAAGAACATATTTTGAGACATTAAATAAATGCCTTTAAGATTCCTATTATTAGGGTTGAGTTGAGGACTCGTCATTCGAATCAAAATAATATGAAGGATTATGGGCATATATAACGTACATACATATGACTTGTGGCAAAACAAAAACTGTTGCTATGCTGCATAATTTATTTCCTAGACGATAACTATGTCATCCTTTACTGGCTTCTATATTAGAATGAAGCTCCATCGTAAATCTAGTGTTCTTGCTTTGCAAGAAGCCATGTCACCTTTGGAATGATAAAAATAGCAACAGTTATTGTTTATCCATAACGATTTCAGCCTAGATTAGCACTTGAACGAATATGAATTAATATATATGTAAATAAAAAAAAATATATATATATATATATATATATATATATATATATATATATATATATATATATATATATCGGGCTACAAATGTCCTCTAATGTCTAATTCACTCTACCTCGGAATTAATATATTGTCATGTGTGTTAACCGAGGGGGAAATTTTTAGTCGATGAGAAATTCGTCGGGTTATGGGAGCGAACCATCTAACCAACAAATTCAGGACGCAGAGTGAAGCATTTAGACCAAACAGTCCTTGATTCGATGGTTCGCGCCGTGAGCCAACGAATTTCTTATCAACTAAAAAAATTTCGTCTCGGTTAATATATATGACAATATATCAATTCCAAGGTAGAGCGAATTAGATATTAAAGGACATTTGTAGCTCGATGTATGTATATGAATCACGTTAATGTGACATGACTCATATATATATATATATATATATATATATATATATATATATATATATATATATATATATATATATATAGACAAAATCCACGAAGAAAAGTGTGTGTGTGTGTGTATGTATGTATGTAGGTATGTATGTATGTATATATATATATATATATATATATATATATACATATAATAGTATATTTATATATAATATATATATGTTACATAAAAGAGGAATATATCAATATATTTTAAATACCATTGTAATGTGATGTGCTATGAGTTTCTTAGAATTTTGAGAGTCATCATTTAACTTCCCTAGAGACAGAGTGTTTGAGGTGACGAGCTTAGGAATGCTGACATGTCTTTTTGAGTGGCGGGCATGTCCTGTTGCTGTGAGCGCTTGATACAGAGGTGCTTTGTGAATCTAGTTTTGGGCAGTTCTTGGGTGTGGACATTGTAAGTGAGTTCGTACGTGCGTGCAAGCCTTTTCCTACATAATGAGATGTAGCATTATCAAGATGGATAGATCTGTGCAAGAGAGGCGAGGAGCCAAGATGGCTTCTGCAAAGTATCTTTTAAGAAGTGATAGTGCATATTGTGTTGAATGGGTAAGCATATTTACTTTTGGCCAAAGATGTGGCTGGATTGTATTTGAATATTTATTTCAGAGATGTTATATTTCATATGATCTTTGATGTTAATCTTATGCATATCGAAGTGTTCTCCTGTCTTCTAACAGGCAATTCTGGGGATAAAAGGGGACTGATCTGGAGAAAGGGGAACTGATCTGAGGCAAGGGGTATTGAATATGGTGACTTAATTGGTGAAGTGACTATATGGACTGTGCCTAATGTTATGGCTAAACTAATGTTAGTTGTTTGATTAATTAGTGAGCGTTATCCGAGTTATTTGGACTTTGGGTTTAACACTTCATTTAATCATTCTGTTAAGAACCTGAGTTAATTTAGCTAATACTTTGCTTTTAAATAAATGCATATTTTTGTAAGTTCCATGTCTGATTTGGTTGCCTTAGATAATGGAGAGAGAGAGAGAGAGAGAGAGAGAGAGAGAGAGAGAGAGAGAGAGGTGTGCTACCAGTTGCTTTAGATGCACGATCCATCACTACCTTTAAAATAGGAGAACGAGATTTTTGAATCTCGTTATATATATATATATATATATATATATATATATATATATATATATATATATATATATATATAGACAAAATCCACGAAGAAAAGTGAAACAAAGGAGTACCGCTGCAAGGCCTTTCGACTTCTCGTCCTTTACTAAGCAGACTGCTCAGTAGAGGACGAGAAATCGAAAGACCTCGCAACAATACTCTATTTTTTAACTGTCCTTTGTGGATTTTCTCTTTATTTACATATTCATCACATTTCATACATTCGAGATTCAGTTTTATATATATATATATATAATATATATATATATATATATATCAAAATGTTCTGTTACAACAAAATTCCATCTAATAAAAGGAGCCCATAAAAACGCCAGAATATAAAGAGAAAATACTATATTTCAGAGACCGCTGTCTCCCTCTTCGGGTATATGATGAGAGAAGTAAATAAATATTTATATATATATAATATATATATATATATATATATAGTATATATATATATATATATATATATATATATATTATATAATATATAAAGTATAAATGGCAAATAATTTATTATAACATTATATGTAATCTCAAAATAAATATTATCTTTTACTGCCCACCTACTTTGGGTGTTTTAAGTCAATCATGCTTCTGTATTGTTTACTGAAAATGTAATTGAAGCATGAAGTGGATGAAATTCACGTGGTAAAATCTACATTAACTGAGAATATCTGTGGTGTCATATTTGATTCAGTGGTCCACCACGACGTTTGCACCACCTTCTTTGTAGCAATCAAGTCACCGTTTCATGCATGCCTGACCCAGGGTATCTAGACCGTGGCCTGACTCAGGGTATCTAGACCGTGGCCTGACCCCCCAAGGTCTATAGAATACCAGGTCAACCCAACAGCGACCAAAAATTTACCCTCTCATGCGCAGGTAAACATTTGGTCGGATTATGACGTCAGATAGGCCTAGGCCCGATTAAAAGTCACTGTTTATGGCAGAGTCTGCGTACGGGCTGCTCGGTGAGCAAGAGCCCGTGCTGACACAAGGTCAGCTTAATCAAAAACAACAACAGAGTCTGCCATTTGTTTGTAAACAAAGATAGTGGTCTTCCTGGTACCTATTGTAAACTGGTAAATTAAAACTGTTCATTACAAAATGTTCAAGTGAAGTGACAGCAATTATGCAGTAGATACCGAGGCCTTGTTTCAGACTTCTGACTTGATGTAACCCCACAATTAAAAAAATAAATAAATAAATAAAAAAACATCAGCTGGTGTGAGATCAGGTGAAAGGAGCTCCCCGCTCACCTGCACTCACACTATGATTTTTTCTTGCCGAGTTCCATCTAGTCGAAAGTCTATAGAACAAGGCCTTGGGATCTACCAGCGCTTGAAGAACGCATCAGACACTCTCATATGCATCAGTGATTCCCGTTTTTTTTTATTTATTTATTTTTTTTTTTTTTACAGACTTGCCGTCACATCACTTGAATATTTTGTAATGCACATAATTTACCAGTTTATAATAGGTACCACGAAGAGCTTTGCATTGAACACCATCTTTGTTTACAAACAAATGGCAGACTCTGTTGTTGTTTTTGATTAAGCTTACCTTGTGTCAGCACGGGCTCTTTCTCACCGAGCAGCCCGTAAGCAGACTCGGCCATAAACAGTGGCTTTAAATCCGGCCCATGCCTTTCTGACGTCATAACCCGACCAAATGTTCACCTGCGCAGAGGATAAGTTTTAGGTCGCTGGTGGGTTGACCTGGTATTCTATAGACCTTGGGTCAGGCATGCGTGAAACGGTGGCTCAATTGCTGCAAACAAGGTGGCGCGCAGGTCAAGGTGCGCCACTGACTTATCGATGAACATTCCCAATCAAAGATGGCACCACAGACATTCTCAGTTAGGATAGATTTTCCCATATGAATTTCATCCACTTTATGTTTCAATTAAATTTTCAATAAACAATACAAAAGCATGCGTGACCTTTGACACATTCGTATATATTAACTGAATCCACAGGAAATGTGTGTAAAGAACTAAAGGAATGTAGTACACCCCTGAACCACTATGCAACAATGAGCTGAAATCCTCGACAAATACCTATTCACTAAAATGGACTTTTTTGGATTTGAAATTCTGGACAGATCATACTGTAAGCATCTTAAAGTTTATCTTGAATTTTACTTTCTTCGTATTTTTATTCCTTCAAGAGGAAGCTTTTCGCTTACAAAATCAATATGTTAACACGTCAATTGGCATAGCCTAAGGGTTAACTCCACAGTCAAGACTTTTATTACTCTAGTGCCATTTCCTGTATATCAGGAATTCTTGGTTTTACTCAATAACAACCATTCAATATAATTAAATGATATTTCTTTTACACTCTCGTCAACGGTCATGCACAATGAGACAGTCTTGCTATCTACTGCAGGGAAAGTACAAAATAAATTAATAAATCAATCAATAAATAAAACTAATAAAAAGTATTACAACGAAATACATTTTTTCTTAAGGTACAAGTAAAGGACAATAAAAATGATAAGCAAAAAATAAATAAATAAAAATAATAAAGAAATATTCCAACGAAAAACAATTTTTCTTAAGGTACAAGTAAAGCACAATAAAAATGATAAGCAAAATGAAAGATAACTGATTTAAAGAAAACCATAAAAACAAATAATAAAGAATATCAAATCAGAGAGGCAAGTGAAGGAGAAAATTGAAAGCTTACCATCAGAGTCTAAAAGTGAGCTGCCAAGTGGAGCTAACCAAGATCAATAATCATTAGGGAATAGACAACACCTACTCACTTGATATTAAATTCACCCCTAACGCATTACATTAATCTACCGATACAATACCAATGAACTATTGATTACCAAAACGGGGAACAGCAAACGATGCAAGCAGAATGCAATACTAAATTTAGTCAAGCAAATGCAGCAGTTCAACTCTTTCGACGATTAACAGAAAATTTAAAATTTTAAACAGTTTTTATCCACTGTCACAAAATGACCAAGAGTAACTTGCAGTTGTAATATGGACAGCTTTTAAATTCCACAGTTCACAACCTAGTCACAATGAAGTAAAACGGCATGAAATTAAGTACACCGAAGTGGTTCGTTCTTTCAGAAAGATGAAGGCCATGAAGGATCCTCAACTGCCTCACATCACTCAACACAACTTCTGACACCCACAACAAACGACACTTCAATTTTGGAGTGTTTCAGTGATACCATTACTGGAGTTCCCCCTTTTTTGGCCTTTGATCAAAACCTTCCTCTGCAGGCTTGGTTCCAACAGACCACTACGAATGTACTTGTAGGCAGTATGGCTCCCAACAGGACCCAAGGACAGGAAACGCCTGGTTAGCAGCCCGAAGCAAACATGGATTCCCTTTCAAATTGTGGACACAGGGAGCTGGGGACGCCATCTACATTGAATGACTTGAGACGGGATCACCCATACTAGCCCTCTTTCTCACCAAATCTGTCATTTTACTTCAAGATGGATGACTAATCCAGTGTTTTTTGTGGGTGCCTGAAGGCAGGCACAATTATTGTTGAGGATTATTGCCATATCAAGGTCTGGCCGTACCCTGGCTGACCCCCACAGACCTAGGAAGATGATGACACACGAGTATCTTACATTGCCTGAGGCTTCAGAACTCATTTAGAAACCTGTTACAGTTTCATCAGGTCATCCTAATGGTTAATTATTGACCTCACACCTGATTTGTACACTCAGCTTCAACGTTTTGACGAGAAATTTTGAGAAACCAGCATGTGTTTGCAGATCATGACTACATTAACGAATGTGGCAAGTTAATCACACCTTGGCCTCAACTCAAATATCTCACTGAAGTCCTGATCTCTCCTCTGTGCGCTGGTTCGAGTCCACGGGAGGACAAAATTATTACTAACTAAGAAATTCCCCTTCGATTGACCGATTGATTGTGTATTATATCTGGCGTCACAACATCTGGGTAATTGACACCGAAATAAATTAAATAGAAAAAATTAAATTTTTGATAAATTTCATATAAAAATATCTATAAATATATTATACAAAAATTTTGTTCATATATATAAGTTCTTACATAGAAAATCTATGTATAATTTAAATTTGGTTGAGGCGGCCCGCCTCCCTCATAAAAATGTATTACTGCTCTATATTACAATCCTTTCCAAGAATTGTAGCTAGGATAAAATTACCTACTCTGCCACGATCCCAAGACAGGAACCTATGTCTCAAATTCCCAAGTCTGTGACATTCAACCAGCAAATGTCTCACAGTCAAGGGCACAGTACAGTTCTCGCAAAACGGAGGATTTTCACGAGACATCAAGAACCCATGAGTGAGTCTTGTATGTTCAATCCTCAATCTGCACAACATCGTTTCCTGTCTCCTTGGCATATACGGATATGACCAAGGAGACACTGATGACGTGATACTACGCATTTTTTTATTATTTAAAATATCCTCCCACTGGGACTGCCAACATTTTTTAATTCTCTGACCTACTAGAGGATACAAATCCCGATATGTTAGTAGGCATCTTATGGGTTCTGGAGAGCTGACCGCAGACTTTGCAAGTTGGTCAGCTTTCTCATTCCCAGCCACCCCAACATGGGAAGGAACCCAACAGAACTTTATTTCTTTCCCTCTTCTTTTTAGTAAAAGCAGCCATTCCACTATATCTAAAATCAGAGGGTTTAAAGGGTTAAAAGATTCCAGCGACTGAAGAACACTTCTTGAGTCACAATATATAATAAAATTACTTTCATTCAGAATTAAAACTTCCTTTAAAGCCTTCGGTTAACATATGTAAAAATATATTTATTCCGAGGTAGAGCGAATTGGATATTAATGAACATTAGAACATTTGTAGCTTAACGCATGTATATGAATCACGGTTGTGATAAAAATTCATGTATGTACTATGTATTTCTCTGTATATATATATAGATATATTATACTAATATATATATAATAGATATATATTATACAAATACATACATACATACATATAATATATATTATATATATAATCACACTAATATTATGTATGTATTAATATTTATACATTACAGTAAACAAAAAAAATAAAAAGGTAAAATGACGAAAAAAAGGAAAAAGGTCCATTTACAGTACATACATATATACATTACATACACAACGCCTTACATTCATACCTACATACGCACATACATATTCCAACAAGAAGCAACTGCTTTAGTGGTATCAATACTTTGCAGGAATTTTCACACCGTTGGAGTTGTATGTATGTATGTATGTAAATAAATAAATAAATATATATATATATATATATATATATATATATATACATATATATAATATATATATATATATATATATATATATATATATATATATACTACACACACACATTTAATATATATATATATATATATATATATATATATATATATATATAGTAAAACAATATAATTCAATATATTACTATCAAATGAATTATTTTACAATATATAACCATATTTGTCCAAAATAAATGTTACAATTATAAAATTCATATCCAGCATCTATTTTTTTATGATTTCATAAAATCATATTCGTCCACAATAATTATTCCAATCATAATAGAATATTGTTATTATTTACAACAAATTATGTTTTTAATTCTATAAAATCATATTTGCCCACTTTTGAAACTGGCGAAAAATTATGATTTATGAAAAAAGTTGCATTTACGCTACATGAGTAATCATGATAGATGATAGTGTATAAAATACAAATATCTAATTATACATGAGAGAGAGAGAGAGAGAGAGAGAGAGAGAGAGAGAGAGAGAGAGAGAGAGAGAGAGTGGTTTTTCAGTAAATCGCTGGCAACTCGACAAAATAACCTTTTAGTATTTCTATTATGAACGCCCCCATAGGTTATTATTATTATTATTTATTATTATTATTATTATTAATTATTATTATGTTATTATTTTTTAATTATTATTTTTTTTTTTTTTTATTTTTTTTTTTTTTTTTATTATTATTATTTTTATATTTTTATTATTTTATTATTATTATTATTATTATTATTATTTATTACCGTACAAATAAATTACCGTAGAAAAGCAGACGAAAGCCTTGTTGCAAACGGGTGGCATATGCAGTTAAAAAATAAGCGAAATTTTGCAACGACGAAGGAACGAACATTTGAGACTTTTAAACCATGCAATCGTGGCATCACTGATAGGGTACCACTTGCTGGGAAACTTATCCGTGATAACATTTGAGTACTCTTGAACTATAACAGTAATGAGAGATATCAATCTGTCCTCACTAAAGACAGATATTACCACTAGATATCGGCATGACGTAATGGAAAGGAAGAATTTGACGTATCAAGCTGATTTTAGTTGACGATACCTGCGCTGTCTAGACGAGCAGTGGGGCACTTTCGGTCATTCCGTGCTGAAGGCAGTGAAAGAGGAGCTCCAGAAAATAAGAGAGATGACGTAGGAGGTCAGGAAGGAGGGACGGGGGAAAACTATACGTAGTTACAAGAATCATTATCAGTGAGAGAGGTTGGACAGCAAAACTGATGAAAGGAAGTGTAAATGGAGGTTCAGTAAACGGCTAAAAAATAATTGCAACCGTGAAGCTAAGTGCACCACGTGACGTGTACTGATAGTACTACTCCGCTATGGAGGTTTGCAGCATATGACTCCATTCTCAACATTTTTGAAGTCCTTATCTTTAACGAAACAGTATACTTCACGTGGAAATAATGAGAGACAGATCTATAGGAAATCAAACTATACAGAAAATCATCAACACGGCCTTTTCACTCTTAAGTGAATGGATTCATAACCCCCTTAAAATGCCTGCCTATCATAATGCATCATGGTCTAAACATCTACAAAATTCATTCCTGAACGTATTTCTCTTTTTTAAAAAAATGCATTACAACGGCAATGCAATTTCTGTAATCTGAAATCAAGACCGCTTCACTGCGTTAGGAGAAACTACCCTTTGTTCGATGGGTATTTTTCAATAATAACAAGAGTGCAAAGAAATCAAGTCAAAACTGATAATAAAATGGAACATAATTGTGAGGAACAAATGAGGCTCAAATCAAAACAATGTTTCGGAAAATTCCGACGCTGGGGGTAACATCCAAAGGAAAACGAAGCAAAGCAGAAACGGATGAAAGAAATGTAATACTGCCAGAGAACAAAGATAAATCCAAACGCAATCTCGCTAACCACTAAAACTCGATGACTCAACCCAGAAGGAAAACAAAGGACAAAAGCTTACAAAGACCTTGCATATACGTAAAATTCAGATCAATAAGCATAAAGTTCCCATTAACAAGAACGTTTAAAAGTCAGAGAGAAAAAACAAAACTGTATAAAAAATCATTTAGTATCTTAATGGGAACAAGCACTTAATCCAATGTATAGGCCTAGTTACGGTACTCTATCTTTAGCATTACTTAGTTAGATAATGCTGTAATTGCAAGATAAAAGGCATATCGATTACACAGTGCGGTCTCGGCTGGTTGAAGAGACCAGCAGTCCATGCAAAGCCTCTTATCCACTTTTAAACTGGGATGATGTAAACGGCTTAGCCTAAATCATCATCGTACCGTACGTCTAGTACGACATCTAGTGGCTTGAGTATGAACCATTAATAACAGACTGACATGCAACACTACAGCCGATTAAAAGGAGACCTCTCAATATTTAAATGAATTTTGTATTGCATTTAAACCACAGCGCTGAATCATGATTATTTCATGTAACAATAACAACTGAATATACATTTCATTTAGCTGTTCTATTTAGGTACATCTCATCAAGGGAGTAATGACGATAAAGTAGGTATAAATAGCCAGTTTTGGAGGATGTCAATCTACATCAGTACTGATAACAAGATTCACAGCATTTCAGCAAGAAATAAATCCCATTTATCTTACTTATGATGCAAGCACGATCTCAGTCAGGACAATGTTTAACATTTATAAACAAGACACGAGAACAAATTGTAATCGAATACTGATGGTCATGATACTATGAACTAAAGTTATCAAATTCTTTGTAACCACCAAGTTACGATATACTAGACTTAAGAGTAAATGGTTCTAGTTTGGCTTTATGACAAATTGGGTTTGAGTGATACAAGAGCTGCCGTCGCATTAGTCAACAAGGTCGAATAACTCCTCCATTTTATGCAGAGAAACAGACCAAAATGTCACGGGAGCAAAAATAGTTACTGTCAGGTCATGTTGCTTAAGCATGAAAACGGACGTCTTAGGGCGCACATTCAGAGAGGGATAAATGACAAGATTCCGTTTAGCACTATTTACAAACACCGCTGCCAACTTTCTGCAAAGGGTAACTGGCGAATATGTAAGTGTGACTTCTCCCGACTGCTCACATTCTTGGAATGAACCATATAACTTCCGACAGCATTTGATTACTTTTGATTCATTACCCATGCGTTACATTTTTATTCATTTCTTTTATGATTTGCAAAGTTGATTCTGATAGCAGGAAACCCCGCTATTTCAGCAGAGTATAGTAAGTTTTTGGCAGTACGCAGACAACGCAAACGTAAGCGATCTGTCACTGAACAATCTGTGGTCAGCTACGTTCGTTTAGCTGACTAACTTTTTCCCATAAGGAAATGAAAACTTGATTCCTGACGAATGTCAGACTTGGCGAGAAGGCAAGTTGCTGAAAAGCAAGATGAGCTAGCATTAACAATGTTAAGGATATGTATGGTTCTTCTACATCAATATATGAATATATGCAAAATACGAATGTTACACACACACACACACACACACACACACACACACACAGAGAGAGGAGAGAGAGAGACCGATAGAGAGAGAGAGAGAGAGAGAGAGAGGAGAGAGAGAGAGAGAGAGAGAGAGGTCGTCAGCAAAGCCATATACACCGAAGGGAGCGGCCCCGACATTCAAGGTAGCCCAAGAATTATTAATGAAATGCCCACGTGTGGACAGAAAAAGAGGACAGTACACTACCTGTCACAGTGGCGGGATGGGTCAATAACAGCACCAGGAGAAATAGAAAGACGTCTTGAATATGAGATGAGGGGGATAGTTCGATTAATATATGAGAAACTAAAGAGGACACGCCAGTACTCATGAATGAATTCACAGTCTTTCGAGTGGAAACACTAATAAAGGCACATAGCAGATGAAAAACACCACTGGTCTGACACCTCGTTTCCTAAGTGAATTGCTTTGCAGAATTAGGGATGAGGAAGGAATGTCTGATGCTTAGGAACTATATACAGTTCACAGCTGAGGTATCAAAGAAAGGTGACCTGATTGAATATGACAACTATTGAAGAACTGCACTCGTGTTGGTTTATTCAAATTCAGTATCCTTACTATCAACAACGTGGAGGAAGAAACTGGCAAAATGCTTCGAGACGAACCAAGTAGATTTAGATCAAATATTTCTGTTAAGACTTGTGTAAAGATGTGTGTGGAAGTTAAAAATCTCTTCTGATGGCTCTGTTTATTACCGAAACGGCTTTAACAGCTCTCTAAGACCAATATTATTCAAGATCGAAATTACCCATTAGCCATTAACCAAATAGATGCAAAGTTAATGCTGATGGGACTTGTCAAGTTCGAATATTTGGAAATCAGACTGAAACTGCATTAGAAAATACCATTATACATACTTTTTTCACGTTCTGTTTTGCTTCGAGGACATAAATCAGGGCATAACAAAGAAACCACAAAGTACCATTATACATGACACACGTTCTGTTTTGCTATAAGAACATAAATCAAGGCATAACAAAGAAACCATATCTCAAAGAATTAGTCGAGCTATGAATAAAGCTCTAAGAAAGGTGTTGGGAATTTGGCGACAAGAAGTTAAAAATACCTTAAAATAAATCACATTAGGTTGCACGTGTAGATGAAGAAAAAGGTTGAAACGGAGATGGTTTGGACATGTCCTTAGCACCGAACGTGATAGTGTCAGGTAGACTCCTGTGGAGTACACCAGAAGCGTTGGAGGACCCAGTTACTTGGATAAATACTATGAGAAGAGAAGCTGAAAACGAGTGGAGATTTGTGGAAGCTAAAGCACAGGGAAGACATGGCTTACTGGGTTTAAGTCGACTGCTACCCATATACCAAACCAGAAAGTCATTGATTCCTATCCTGGTCATGATACGTGCACTTAAATATAATTCCTCGTGGTTGTAAGTTATTCATATGCTAAAGTGAAATCAATATTAATCGGTTACGTGTAGCTTGAAAAGTATTAAGATGACACGTGCAAAATTTTAGGAAACACAAACATAGGTACACATACACATACATACATATATATATATATATATATATATATATATATAATATATATATATATATATTATATATATACATATATATATATATACATATATATATTACATAATATATAAATGCATATGCATTATATATACTGTCTATACATAGTTTATACATTATATATGATTATATTATACACACACACACACACACTATATATATATATATATATATATATATATATATATATATATATATATATATATATATATATATATATATATATATATATATATATATATATATATATATACACGTGTTTGTGTGTGTACTATCATGAATAACTTACTTAAACTAAAGATCCATAAGGGTAAAACAAAATGTCAAAAACATTAACGTGTTTCCAAGCAGATCAAAAGAATTTGAACATTACGTCTAGCAGGAATTCGCACTGGAGAAAAAGTCGGTATAAAAGTACAACTCGTGGTGTAAAAGTGCGAGAGGCTCCCAGGTAAAAATAACTCCCTTACATAGGGGGCGGTATGCATACGCCCCCATCTTCAGCCACCATCGCATCCCATTACCCATATACGTATATACGCTACTCCCAGTCTCCCCCCTACCCTAGCCCCACGCCCCTTCTTCCTATCATTCCCTTTCCAACTGTCCCTCTCTCTTTCTCTCTCACACACACACACACGCTCCACCCTTATCTCATTAGACCTCTCCTCACTTCTCTTCTACCGGCTCATTCTCTCCTCTCACATAAGTAACGTCACATTAACTAACATGACACCGTGTCAAGATACCTAGTCCTAATTGCCATGTAGTTCATAGAACATTTTATGCAGTAGATGCATGGCATTAAAATCGACGAGAATAATTGCGTGGAAATATATAAAACACGCTTATCGGGTTATTTGGCGAACGGACAAAATATTCGATGATGATTTTGCAGCGTTTTTTCGCAAGGTATAGTATAGGAAAAAGTGTTCAATCATTGATCATGATAAGGTCATATAAGTATGATTGATATATAGTGTATTTGTGTGTTCTTGCTATTTACAGTTTCACTCTCAAAATTATAAAAACTGCTTAGTATTAGTCACTTGGACCACACAAACCCTCCTTGTCTGAATCATTCTTTCTTCTTACCTTCTAAATCATGATCCCACGATGCACTTCCGCTACTAGGCTATAGTGTCTAATAAATATTGTCACTACTACATTTTATCCACACAATTAAATAATCATTCACTTCACCAATTCCACTGAACCTTCACCATACCCATGCATCACTTGCACACTGCTCACTCACCGGTCACACTCCCATGACGCTATACGTATTATCTCACGTGCTATCCCAGCCTCTTAACTGTCTTCATTAAACACTCCACAATCAGTATCTTAAGAATTCTCACATTTACTCCAACCCTTGAACCTCTTACATCATTCACCACTAACCCTCTTCTATCCTCCATCTTCAGCTCCAACTGAACTGGAACTTCAACTCTCCATTTACACCTTTTATATGATGATGATTATAACAATAACAACAATAATATTACTGTGGAATAAATCGGCAGAATTCAGCAAAATAATCTTTTATATTATCTTTTCTATTTTTCTTATTACTAGCTTCTATGGCTCAGCAATACTTCTTAATAACTGGCTAATAATAATAATAATAATAATAATAATAATAATAATAATAATAATAATAATAATAATAATAACACAACAACAACAGGGTAATTCTACACATCAACTCCACAGTGTTATGTCCATTACAGTTTAAAAAACAATAAAATATATATTGATTTACCTAGTAGTGTGTATAAAAATATGACAAACCACTTAAAAGCATTTAGTTGGTTACACACATTATACAACACCTTTATGTCTAACAATGGGGTGCATCTTAACCTAACCTAATCTAAGGCACCTGGTGCCATCTGATCATGAGGGCGCAACCCTCTAACCTAACCCAGTACAATGGAAATTATAACCTAATTTAGATTGCTAGGTCTGGACAAACCTCTCCCATAACCTGACCCAGAGGGACCACAAATTATAATCAATATTTGCTTGCTTACATGCCTGGGCTTAACCTACTAGACCATAAAACTAGTCTATGGTTTCCCACTGTGGTCACCCAATGGTTAAAATTAGCTGGCTCTTGCAGTATGCTAAACAACCACTCACAACAGACACGAGAAATACACTACAGTACAATGGTGCTTTAGTTTCTCAAAAACACAAAATTCAAAACACTATCACCCATGGTCGAATGATGGCAAACTGGATGTGCTTTCAAAGTGTTCCACAACTTCTTGCACATTGTTTGAGGACTGATAGCTATTTGTAGGACTGTAATGGGACTGATAGCTATTTGTAGCACTGTAATGGGACTGCTAGCTATTTGTAGCACTATAATGGTTAAGTTACTTTTCAGGCAATAAAAAAATTCACAATGCCCTAGATAAGTTCCTGGTTGTTTTCTGGTGCATCCAAAATTCCTCCACCTGTTATATTCAGTTTAACAATGGCTTCCTTAGATGTAATAATTATCAGTGGTCAGTGTATAAACTTCATCAATTCAAATCCAATCCAAGACACAAAGCAATTGTGTTCCAGGAATGAATACCTCTCCCCCATAACTACTCAGGTTTTCCCAACTTGAGTTAATTACTGGGATTGGGACAAATGGGATAGATGCATGTGTTTTGGTTGCACCTCCCAACCTTAATGTCAGGAATATACTATATGTACTACTAAGGGGGAGACAAGGGTTGGCTCCATAGCTAGTAAAGATCAAGTTAGCAAGGGTTAGGCTGGGATGAACTTCTGTATTTTATATAAAGATTTATGGTGTTCCAGGTCTGGTTAAGGAGGAGGACATCTCATGGGCAAAATGCCCCCTCAGTCAAGTAAAACCCAATGCCCTAAGTCAGGTTATGCCATGGAAGATATAGTTTGATTGTGTCTTTATCATTTACTTTTATGATTTCCCGTGCTCTAGGTGTGGTAGATGTGGTCAGGTAAGACTTATGGTAAAATTTTACTTTCAGCTATGATCATATTTCTGAGTTACAAATATGATTTTCTATTTTAGTGTTTTGGGTATTTATGACATTCATTTTAGCAGCAAATTTGTAGTTCTCGAATTACTGGACCCTTTATGTCCTACAATTATGGGGACCACAGTGAGAGACCAGGGTTTTTTTGGGGTGGGGGGAAAACACAAAGCAAGTGAAATGCAGAGGTGCACTTCCACTTTGAATATGTTCAATAAGAAGAATCAGAACTTGCAGAACACCGTGGGAATGTTTGAATATAACTCTGTATTTCACTTGTGTATTTTCCCCCATCCAGAAACTAGGTTTACCACTAGGATCACCCATAAACTGTAGTTCATAAGAGGGTCCAGTATCTGTAAAACTAGTAAATTACTTAATGAAATTAATATAAAAAACATTCTAAATGCACATTTAAAAACCTTTTGGTGACTTTTTGCAACAGTTAAAATATTGCAAAGAGCAAGAGTTATAAATCTGCCCCAAAGAAACCAAGACAGAGAACTAAACCTGTTTTATATATATATTATATATATATATATATATATATATATATATATATATATATATATATATAAAATCCCACAATCCCACTTAATTGGTTAAAGTCTGAACAAACGAAGCAACCGGGTTTCAACATTGTCCACATACCAACATTTCCTCATGAAAATATAAACGATGAAGATACAGTAGCCATTCTAACCCATTATCCACCAGAACAAAGAAACATCAAAACACAAAGAACTAGGAAAAATCTGAGTGTTTAACAATACTCATTCATACATATCTCAAAAACAGTATATTTTCAACAGATTTGGGTATGAAGAATACAGCTAAAAATAGGTAAGAAAAAAATAAAGAAATAAACTCTTGCACTGAGAAATGGAATTGAAGCAAAGCAGTACAACACAGGTAGCAGTCTAGGTTAGGTTATGTTAGGTTACGTTGGGGATATAAGGTAAAGATGGGTCTATACTGTATTTAATGGACCTTTTGGCATCTTTGTACTTTATAATGTCTTAAGATTGATACTCATATCAGACAATGTGTCTTACGACTGATACTCATAACAGACATAAAAGTGACTCATTTTAGATCATTACTCTTGTGAAATGAAGTTAATGAACTCGTTTGTGGTCACCACCTCACCCGCCCACAGCCTCAACCAACTCCCCCTCCGGGCCCCGTACACAAAAGCCTTGGTTTCCCAATGGACTTCCCTCAAAATCTGAAAGTGTAACAAAAAACTAACAATATGGTTATGGAATGCATAAAATATGAGATAAGACATCCCAAAATATAGTGTTCACATAGGCCTACCTACCTACAGCAGAGAAAATACAGCAGCCTTTTTTTTTTTTTTTTTTTTT
>NC_087212.1:70141164-70198664 GCF_015104395.2 Macrobrachium nipponense | reverse complement strand
GAATGAACTGTCACATTTATAAGTGTATTAGAAGCGAAATAGAATAATAATAAAAATAAAAGTGATTTTATATTCCAAATGTACATATACTGCCATTTTGTTTAACAAAAGTGGAATAGAATAAAGAATGACAAAAAAAAATGGTTCTTATTCTCCAAATGTACATTTAATGCCATTTTGTTTAATAGAAGTGGAATAGAATTTGGCATTCTGGGTCCGTACTTCTTCGAAGAAGGCAATGTTACAGTGACTGTTACCTCTGATCGATATTGTGTGATGCCAGAGACTTTTCTGTGACCCCTATTGAATGAACTTAACCCAGACTGACCACCTACTCATCTCTTGAGAAAGGGCCACAGCTATAGAGCCTGAAAGTACTCGAGCGTTAATACTGTGTATTTGATTTGATATTTAATTTGAGTTATATAGAATTTTGGCATTATGCCAAGCACTGGGGGAAATAAGTCCATTCAGCGCTGAAACGGAAATTGTTAGTAAAAGGTTTGAAAGGTGTTACAGGAGGAAAACCTCAAAGCAGTTGCACTATGAAACAATTGTTAGGAGAGGGTGGACAGTAAGATGGAAGGAAGAGAATATGAATGGAGGTACAGTAAAGGGAATGAAAGTAGTTGCAGCTAGGGGCCGAAGGGACGCTGCTGCGTAGAACCTTAAGAAATGCCTACATTGCACCGAATAAGGTGCACTGACGGCACTACCCCGTACGGATGTTAATACTGTGTAAATACTGACAATTAAGCAAGTTATACTCTGAAATCACAATAAAATTAAGAATATGACCTGCAACCAATGAAACCCGACCAAAGGAAGGGCAAATTTGCTAGTATATATATATATATATATATATATATATATATATATATATATGATGTGTGTACTATATTTCATTGCATGTATTTTGACATGAACTGTATTATCTCTGTGAATACTGTATAATATATGAAATATTTAAACATTATTAAACTTGCCGTTTACTGTGGCATAATCACAGGATGCAAACCATTTCGTCGAGGCCTTGTAATTCGATACAGCTTCGACTAAGGCGTATCCGGTTGTATGTGATTTCATTAGACTCATACAGACAGATACACACACATATATATACATATATACATTTAATATGTATTTAAGTAGAAGGATTCACAGTAATACTCTTGTTTATAAGGACGAAATGTATTTGTAGAATTATTAGCAGAGTTTAAAGCTTTAAGCTTGTAAATAATTTTACGAAGATGTTTCGTCCTTACCAACAAGAGCATCGCTGTGGAACTTTCTATTGATAACTGAGAGGCAAGATACGGTGTTTTTTTTTTTTTTTTATGTATATTCAAGGCTTTACGGATAAAAAGGACTTAACCCACTAACCTGCTCTTCAACACCCAGCAATATATCTGGTACCCACTTACAGCTTTGATAGCGGGTGACTGATGCCCCGGGAGTGAGCCACGGATCTAGCAAACGCGACTGAGGGCTGGAAGATTCAGCCAGGTATGGGTCGTACTTGAGAGAGATATAAACTGTATCCCAAAGGACGCCATTACTGTTTCGCTGTTAGGTTCTCTGGTGGGTGGAAGTTTGGGATCGAGCCATAGGCCTAGTGCTTCATCAGTAAGTCAGGAGTCACCAACTTTTGAGGCTAGGAGAGCTATTCATTTAGAGAATGATAAAATCATAGTACTGTCAGAGCCGTAATGACAACATCGCTCTTCCAAGATTAAAATAAAACTCATTAGTACTTCAGAAAGAACAGATTATAGTTTAATAGGTCTACTAAAAAAACATAATAATAGTGATATTTACTACACTTACGTTCACAAAGCAGAGTGGATAATATATTCTTTCATGCATTATGCTTTCATTTCTATGCCAGCACTCGTAAATAAAATTTAATTGTTTTAACGATATGATAAAAAAGATATTTGTTCAGCATTTGGAGCCGCACTAGTGTCTTGAAAGAGCTGCAGATTGGCGACCTCTGGTTTGGGTAATGCTTCCATAAACAATGATACATACATAAGGTCCCCATACACTGAACGATTGTCTGTATCGTTCGCAAAAACACTGTGTATGAGCTTGTCTGAATGCAAAAGTGGGCGGAGCTTCGTGTCTGAACGATCTCAGCGGGAACTGTCATAACCAGGTTGCTGGCTTGCGACTTTAGTCTGTCATACACAGAATCGTTCAATGTATGGGTTTGTCTGTCGATATAACGCTATCAGCGCGTCTCTTCTAGAGATGATTCCATGTCTTCTCGAGACAAAAAATCTTTGTTCAGACTGAAATCGGTGCGGAGATCGTTCATACTGTCTGAATAGTGTGTGCGTGGGTCGATAACGACAATCGTTAAACAGTCGTTCAGACAATCGTTCAGTGTATGGGGACCTGTGGGCCTACATATTTCAAAACATTAAGCAACGAATGTCCTCTAATACCCAGTTTTCTCTCCGGCATTGAAGTCGTAGGCTTATGCTGTCGGTGGATCAATCCACCAGGTGACATTCACATGATATCAATTATAAATATATTCCCCTTTCGGTATTATTTCGAATTGGATATTGAACGACATTTGTGGCTTAATGTTTGCGAATATAAAGAAAATGCCACGGTGATGTGATAAAATTAAAATTCATATATATATAGATATATTATATATATATATATATATATATATATATATATATAGGGGTATATATATATATAGGTATATATATATATCTATATATATATATTTATAAGGGGAACTCGGGTGGAACGGGATAGTGGGGTAGGACGGGATATGGCACTGGAGACCTCTAGTGCCTGGTGGAGAGGCGTTGAACTATACCTACAGATTGTCGAGAAGACGTGGCAGCCATCTTGAACAGTTTGACAGTGACTTCTGAGTGGAACGATTGTCGGTCTTGTTTTTTCAAGATTTTTGTAACTTTTTGGTATTTTCGTACCAAGGTAACTTTCTAACTGTTACTTCTAGGCTATTGTGTGTAAGATATTGTTAGAGTGTGGTATGTAATTAGCTATAAGTTAAAGGTATAGTCATTATAAATACGTCAGGTTTTGAGTTCGGTAGTCACTCATAACCTAAAACGTGCGCAACGGGATGGGACAGAATGGGATAGTATCCCGTTCTGCCCCGTCACTTTTTATTGGAATAGGATTGTCATTTTTTTTATGTTATTACAGATGGTGCGAACGTACGTTAGGAAGACCGAGAGACAAAAATGGGATGTAAATGCAATGCAGATGGCAGTTGAAGTTGTTTTATCGTCTGAAATGGGGTTTTTGAAGGCTGCTAACCAATATAACGTACCGAAATCAAACCTTGAAAGATATGTAAAAAAATCTAAGAACAATCCTGACTATAAGGTTGATAAATCAGATGGAAAATATAGAATAGAAATGTATTTACACCAGAACAAGAAGAAGAACTATGGACAGTTTTAATGGATAGGCCAACTAGACTTTCCCTATCCCACTCTGCCCCGTATGTGGGGCAGAATGGAAAATTTGCTGACTTTATTTTTGAAAACTTAAAAAAAAAAACATTTTTTATATACTTATTTTTTGTATAGCATATGTTACTCAACTATATAAAGTAATGTTTCATACCTTCAAATATGTTTTTCTTTTTACTATCCATTTAAAAAAAAAATGGTTAAACACTAAGTATCCCCTTCTGCCCCGTATGTGGGGCAGAACGGGAAATTTACTGACTTTTTTTTTAATACTAAAAAAAAAACTAAAAATGTTTTTATATACTTACTTTTAGTATTGCATATGTTACTCAACTATATAAAGTAATGTTTCATACCTTCAATATGTTTTTCTTTTTACTATCCATGTTTTAAAAAATGGTAAATTATTAAGTATCCTGTTCTGCCCCAAGTTCCCATATATATATATATATATATATATATATATATATATATATATATATATATATATATATATACTATATATATATATATATATATATATATATATATATATATATATATATATATATATATATATATATATGCATATGTGAGTTACTCTGTACGCACAAACAGCTTGATTATTATTGCTATTAATAATACTCACATTCTTCGGATGAATCCTCCACCGATTTCTATTCCTCTGACTGACCTCTTTACTGCTAAATATTTCTATCGATATTTCTTCTGTTTTCCTCTGCCCTTCAGATCTCCAACTGGCCATCTCTCGCAAGAATTACCTGTTAACAAAGATGGATTTGGTCACGATAAATCAAAGGACGCTAAGTGGTGTTTCTAACAAAATATTCAGACCCAATATGACAGTACTATAGTAGATTCACATCAGCAGTGCATCTGATGTCTAGGCCAGTCCCTTACGACACTCCTGATTGGCTGTTGATAAGCCCAGCATCGGGCTGGAAACTCTCAGTCTCTCTCGAGAGAGTTCACATAGGCAGGATGTATGCTCCACCTCTCCTGAGGGCTACCTCTTTCAAAAGTAACCCTCAAGAGAGGTGGAGTATACATCCTGCCTATGTGAACTCTCGAGAGACACTGAGAGTTTCAAGCCCTGTGATAGGCTTATCAGGAGCGTCGTAAGGGACTGGGGTGGATATCAGATGCACGGTTGATGTGAATCTACTATAGACTTTCGCCAGAAATTGTATTGCGAATAAAGCCTATATACAGAAAAGTTACTTTGCTTGGAATTGGAGGACATGATTCAGACTTTTGCCAAGCAAGTACGCCCTAGATGTCAGGTAGCTCAAATGGCTGATTCAATTAGAAAATTGTTGGCGTTTTATTTCAGTTTGCTCTTGCAGGACTCCTGGGAGAGTTGCAACATAAGCAACAAGAATTGTTTAGTTGTACTTACTTACCTGCTTCTGTAGCTATTGTTATTCTAAGACTAACTTATGCAGGAATCTAAGTTCTCGCTAGAGACCTCAGGGATATTTACGGTTTTTACGTTGCAAAATCAGAGCAGGCTTTATCTAGTTTTTGAAATATAAGATTAAGGCCAACCGCCGCGACTTAAGAGGTCAATCAGCGATGAAAATATTGAATCAATTATTAAGAAAGGGAGGGAAGAAAGATAGACGGAGATATAATGAAAGGAATGAAAAGGGTTGCCGCTTTGGGCAGAAGGGAAACTGCTAAGAACCTCAAGTAATGCCTGCAGTGTACCGTGTGAGTTGCACTGACGGCATATCCCCCTAAGGGGCGGGAAGGCTTAATGTTGATGAAGCGCCGGGTAAGAAAATTTAAAGTTAGCTCAGGTATCTTAGGAGTGTTCTGACGTGCTAGACCAAAATTAAAGTGTAAAAATGTGCACTTACATAAGAACACACTGTCCGGAGAAGTGGCTCAACTTTCTTGCTAAAAATGAAGATTAGTTTTGGTCACGTGACGTAGTTCGCGGACTCCTACATCGAGACGACACCAGTCTCTATAAAGTCCTCGAGCGGTAAACGATACCTTCTCTGGTATTGGGGCTGAGTGACGCTAAATTGGTTTCTGCCCACTGGATAGAAGCGTCTTTCATTTTGTTTCTTTTCTGAACTATAGATATATACACATATGTGTGTGTACGTATGTTTTTGCGCCTTATAATTATACCTCCTTAAAGGGGGAACATAATATGGCGAGCAATTTATGAATATTGACACTTCGCCGCAATTATCTTGGCTGACTTACTATCCCTTTTCTCTCTGGCTTCAAATTCTCCCGAGCGAGGTGCACTAATGCATGAGTAATTACGAAGAAAATAAGGCCAAATTGGGCTATCTGTTGTTGCGAATAACTTAATGGTTTTATCGAAACCTTCGATAAGCTTGTCCAAGTACTTAAACGCTCCTAAACACACGAACAATTCCGTTCGGTTTTGTCTTTCGTTATACCGGAGTTAATTCGTTGATGAGCAAACATTTGACGCCAATGAAAAGGCAATTAGCATACGCGAATTTATTTTATCTCCGATTTTCTTTTCTTCTTTTCGGGAGAAATTTTTTCATTACCTTGAAGTGTAGTTGCATTGACTAAAAAACAAGCTGAAGTTAGCAACATTGGCTAAAAAAACATACTGAAGTTAGCAGCAGTGGATAGAAAACAAGCTGAAGCTAGCAACATTGTCTAGAAATCAAGCTGAAGTAAGCAATATTGACAAAAAAAGATGAAGTTAGTAACAGTGGCTAGAAATAAAGCTGAGGTTAGCAACATTATCTGGAAATCAAGCTGGAGTAAGCAATATTGACAAAAAAATATGAAGGTAGCAACATTGGCAAAAAAAAAAAAATAAGTTGAAGTTAGCAATATTAGCCAAAAACGATGCTTATGTAATAAGCATCTTTTAGCGTAATTACGTAATTGGGAAATAATTCAGCTTCAAGAGGCGGCCAAAATGACTTATCTCTCATCAGAATTTGCTCCATAATAACAGTTCAAAGTGATTTATCGATAAGCGAGTGCCAGGCTCGGTGAATGTGATAGGTAGGCTACTGGCCTACCTCCTAAACATTCCCCCCAACACACCACCCCCACAACCCCACTGCCAGCCAGTGTTCCTCACACCGAAGAAAGTTCTCCTCGATATTAATGACAGTTTCTGTTTTTCTTGTATTGATTAATACACCTACTATGTTCGTGCAATTAAGAGTGTTTGACAACCATAAATTTTAATCGTAATTGGGCAGGTAAAGGGTAAGACCTAATGTATGTCGATAATACACATTTGTCACCTAAATTCATTTCATTTCCAAAACGAGAATTCGTAATAATTACGAGGAACTCCATCGACCATATTCTCGCTTAATATGCAG
Organism: Macrobrachium nipponense; assembly: GCF_015104395.2. Lineage (NCBI taxonomy): Eukaryota > Metazoa > Arthropoda > Malacostraca > Decapoda > Palaemonidae > Macrobrachium > Macrobrachium nipponense. The sequence continues at coordinate 70,191,853 of NC_087212.1, read as the reverse complement.
TTGGACGTGCAATTTCGTGCATTTTATATAAAGTAGGTTTTAACTGGTCGGCTGAAGAAACGAAACTTTTAAGGAAGGTAGTACAATGAGAAAATAAGATACTCTACAGGTATCAATGAGGATGGATAGCGGCTGACAAGGCGACAGTGGGAGAGGAAACGAAGTAATTAGAATATAAAGCGGAAAAAGTGCACAGGAACATCGAGAATAAAAACATGTAAATGCAGTGTTGAAGATTGACTGCCAAAAATGGAGCCAAGAATCAAAGATGGAAATTGATAGATGTTGCTTGAAGTTAATGTAAGGCGTGGGTTGATGACGAGAGGATTTTCAAAAATGTGTTAAATGCGGATAAATGTGGAGGTATCAAAGGGGCCAGACTGAATAATAGAAAAATAAGAAGTGACGGGTGAGGATGTAGGGAGGGTCAGTTAGGAGGTGGAAGAGTAGCAAGACACCAGCGCTGAGATTGTGTAATCAATTGGCTGACTAGGGTTTATAAGGTGTATCTGTATGAGGGAAAAGTGCTGTAGGAATGAGGAATAACTGTTCCACTGCATAAGGGTAAAGGTGATTTAGGTAACAGCAAGAATTCGAGGGACAAGTGTTACTTAGTGTATCAAGAAAGCTATATAGTAGGATTTTGATTGAAAAAAAAAAAAAAAAAAAAACAATAAGTATAGACCGGGAAGGTGTGGATCGAGATTTTGTCATGAAACAGTTAAGTTGAAAATTTGTAAGTGGACGAGAAAGTATATGCAAAGTCCCACAAAAATTGGATAATATAACTGACAACGACAATGCTGAGTCTGTCAGGTACTGAAAATAAGTTGCTAAGAAAAATTTAATTGGCAGATTTTATGGCTAAGAAGTTGCCGGTTAGAATACGGGAGAGTGACTGGTTCGGTGTAAGATTTGGTCTGGGACAGAGACATGTTATGTCTTCATGGATTTCAAATATCTTTATGGCCAACTGATGTGAAACGTCAGTGAAAGTACAGATGAACAAAGCTATTAAATATGAAATTGGATCATTGATGGAGTGTGGGACAGTTGATTGGCGATAACGAAGAGGAACTGCGGAAACTGGTGAAGGGTTTGGCAAGTGACCACCGGCGGGTTTTAACCCCGGTATGTATCCACCTTTGCGGCGTGTTTAGTACGAGCCCGTTGGAGATTACGGTAAAAACATAAACAAAAGACTGTAAATATCATAATAAAGGTAATAACCCACAAGAAATATTAGTCTTAGATAACGACTCCGTAAAAACCTTGGGGGTCACTATATAGGAAAGATACCTGTAAGCTAGTGTAAGGTTATGAGACTAAATGGGAAGAAAATGAAGAAATTGTTTATTTTTATAGGGATTTAGGATAAATACAAAGCAAGGAAGATAGCAGTCTATGTGTGCAAAAGACTGGGAAGAGACTTGGAAAGTCTTTAAACCAAGGTGAGAGCATCAAATGTGCTGTTGCTGAACCCTCTGTACAGTTGTACGAAGGGACTAATGTTGTGAATTCTTCTCCGCTGGGGTTCAAATACAAGTTAACGTTAAATAGTATGAATGTAGCAGCGTCAGTCGTGTTATTTTTCTCTGCAGCCACCCTTTTGAAAGAGTAAAAGCCTTTTTGTTGAATATAAGATATGCCATACATTCAAATAAATATATTTAATGGCGTAAACTCCTTCGTAATGCAGATCCATACGATTCCAGCGTTCCTACATTACATCATATGAAGGAAATAGAGACCGTATACAAAATTTCTACAGCATGACTAATATAAAGCAAGTCATTTACTTGTTCACAGTAAGTCGAAAAGAATGACACAACTAATTGACTTACCCATATGAGGAAAAACATTTGCATAAAGATTCCATATACGTTCGCGCTGCACTCTGCTAAAAGCGAAGTATCCAATAACGTTCTTGAATCATATGCGACCACCACTAATAACATATTATGTTTTCATTGCCTTTCTTTTGTCGTAATTTGCAATTTCAGTCATTGATTTGTTTCCCATTACGTCTATTTTAATACAAAAAAAATTTTCGATTGACCAAAGTACAGTCTTGTTGATATCCTCCAGGAATGACCGGCTTGCTCTCGAATTTCCGTCGAGACCTAGGTCTATTTGCCAATATGTTTGCAACAAGTGTTTCTCCCGTTTTCGCGCTCCATATCAGATAACATCATTATATAGAAAATCATAATTACGTGTAAACTCTCGGGGCCATAAAGAAATATGATCCAGCTTTCATTAATTTTGATGATGAACTGGTCATTATGTGAAAAATGATACGTGCGATCATGGCAAATTCACACTATACTGACCAGGTAAAGAGACAACCAGGTACGAGTTACGACACCACCGTCCTACGCATTTTCAAAAACTGACCTCACTTCTAATGTTTTAAGTGATACAACATCCTATGGCATGGATGCAGTGATGGTTTTTATTTTTTTGGCGATACTTCTGCAACACCTTCCTACTCCTAACTGACCTGGCAAAAGAAGTGGATCAGTGAGTGAGGGGACGTGTAAGTGTATGTGTATATACCATTACCAGATCACAAGTGTAGCTACTCACAGTTGCCTCCCCTGCCAGACGAACGATGTTTACTTCGCCCACTCTGCCTTAACAGCCATTGGTTGCAAAGGTTGTTTGAATAATGATTCAAATAACGTTGGCACTTGGTAGACTACTATTCAAGATGTATTTTCCGGGGAGAAAACTCAGAAATGAAAAGAAATGTTCGCACCTTGCATCTCCTGTAGACAATGATTGATGTTCAAGAATGCAATAGGGAAACGCGCGCCAAATCATCAGGAAGTGCCAAGTACCATATATATATAAATCATTACAGATGACGAACGCTACGTGCTAAAGATAGACCTGGGTATGAGGTGGCTCGAGAAAGCCCATCAAACATATAGCTGTTAGGTAAGGAATTTTTCTTGGGAGAAAATAATGAGACCACAGACAGTTAGTCATCGTCAAGGAAGGGCCCCGGGAGGTGTTTCATTATGGCTACTGCAAAGTTTCTTCCGGAATTCCTTCCCTTTTTTAGTTTTCTGTAAACTATTGTGCCGGCTTTGTCTGTCCGTCTGCACTTTTTTTCTGCCCGCCTTGGCGCCTTCAGATCTCAAAAACTACTGATGCTAGAGGGGTGCATATTGGTATGATGATCATCCACCCTCTAACTATCAAACATACCAAATTGCAACCCTCTAGCCTCAGTGTTTTTTTTTTTTTTTATCTAATTTAAGGTTAAAGTTAACATGATCATGCCTCTGGTAACTATATAGGCCAGGCCACTACGGGGCCATGGTTTTAAAGAAAAAGAATTCTCTTTGAAACATTCTCAGTTGACGATTAGTACGAGTAAACAATAAAAAATTAAAAGTAGGTCACGGGAGAAATGTCAAGAGAAAAAAGTCACAATTTTGCCTAAGAAAAAAAAAGTCACAGGAAATAAGTCACATTAATTTATGGTGGCAATTAAAGTAATAAAAGAAAATTCCCTAAATTAAGGATATGGGGCCATTGAAGAGAACACGGCACTTTAGTACAAGGTTTCAGCTAACGCAAACATTCCCCGTAGGCTCCATTGGAGCTCTAGCTGCTACCCCTTTCAGTCCTTTTACACTACCTCCATTCATATTCTCTTTCTTCCATCTTGCTATCCACCCTCTCCTAACACTTGTTTCATAGTGCAACTGCTTTGAGGTTTTCGTCCTGTTACACCTTTCAAACCTTTCCACTCCAAACTACCTTATCAGCGCTGAATGACCTCATAGGTAGAGAAACGAAGCTACACGTGGAAGAGTGCGTAGCTTTGATGCCCAATAAATAGTGATATAATCATTCTTTGATATAGTGACAGGAAGGGTACGTTTCTCTTTGGTTTATCCTTTGGGTTTAATGACGTCCTCCACGCCACTGAGCTAATGAGAAAATCGTCAGCTGTTTTATAATCGTTGCCAGAGGCACGATCATGTTAACTTTAACCTTAAATAAAAAAAAAAAAAAAAAATACTGTGGCTAGAGAGCTGCAATTTGGTATGTTTGATAATTGGAGGGTGGATGATGATCATACCAATGTGCAGCCCTCTAGCATCAGTAGGTTTTGAGATCTGAAGGCGCCAAGGCGGACGAAAAAAAAAAAAAAAATAAAATGCGGACGGACAGACAAAGCCGGCGCAGTAGTTTTCAGAAAACTACAGAAGGGAAGGGATTTCGGAAGAAACTTCATCACATCATTAGTGAAACCCTAAAAACTTGTATCTTTTCGAAAACGGGGGCCATCCGTCCCTTAACATAACTAACGGTTCTCAAAATGTAGGTGTTACGAAAAATTTTATTTTTTCGTCTCAGTTACTCTCAGTGAGGTCCACGAAAGCAAGCGGAAGTCTAGAGGTGGAGCAATGAATGGCAGCACAGACGGTGGGAGAGTGAGAGTGGTTCTTTCATTCAGATATCGGGGAGTAGTAAGTGTCAAGGATGCTGACATGAAAGAATGAAAAGGTGAATTCAAGAATAAGCGAAGCTGTGAAGGATGCAGACGATTATCAGCTGAGAAGTTTATCTTCCGTCTATCAGTTAAAAGAACACTTGCATCTCGCAGACTTTTTTTTTTTTAATTACCTTCGACTGTTTTGGGGAATAAATAAAGTCATATTTTCATTTCAAGATAAAATTATTATCCAGGAGTAAATACAGCTCGAATCGACGGCTGGGGAACTTGTGCAAATATTCCATTTCATCTCAAGCGGAGGGTCGTAAGACAGGACTGATAAAGATTACCTTTATATTAAAAGAAGTAGAATAATAGCGAATACTAAAATTGAAAGGCAATAGGCCCCTGAAATATTTATAGCACACAATTAACAGAGATTATCAACAATGTCACTGTTGTCTATATATCTCAAGTAGTATTAACGGTATGGCTCTTAGCCAAAATACCAAACTTACAAGAAGACAATGATTGATTTCGCTGCCAGAGAAAAGTGTCAACGGTCGAGTTAAGAGAGAGAGAGAGAGAGTATTGGAATATAGGCTAAAAACCGAGCGCTGAGACCTATGAGGTCATTCAGCGCTGAAAATCATATTGAAAGAATTGTTAGTAGGTGGAAAAGTAAGATGGAAAAAACAGAATATGATCTGTAGTACAATGAAAGGAAAAAAAAGGACGCTGCAGAGAACCTTAGATTAATTAGCCTACAGCGCGCCGCATGAGGTGCACTGACGGCGCTATCCTCCTACGGGAGAGAGAGAGAGAGGGGAGATTTGCGTATGAAAGCGTTATTCAACAAGCAGTTGCCTCATTAACGCCATGCGTGATTGAGGAACGTGTAAATCCATTAGCCCATGTCTCAGGAAATGACACGTATGGATGGCAGATGAAAGAGGGCTTCACCGCCATCCGCCCCACCCCACCACATAACCAAATTTCTTTCCGGTCCTCCCGTCAAACGACGCCGCTCTTCCTGGGACCCAAATGAATTCGTCGATACGAACATCATTATCAGCTCTGGCGTTTCAACTCGCAATCAATGTTGGTCTATGCCATGAAGATCCCGTTGACGCTATGTGCTATCTCACAAGGACTAAAGAGCACCACCTCTCTCTTTCTCTCTCTCTCAATGGAGTTTTTTATTGGGCTAAACCACTCTTCTGGGAACTCAAGGGTACTTGATTCCTTACCAGGATGTACTGAATGTTACGTAAGCGTATACAGAAATCATCTACCAAATGGCACGATGCAGCAACGCGATATACATACATATACATAAAATTCTTAATTTCAGTTCAAGGCAATATACAGAGATACGCAAGGCAGATATACGGTACATAAGTATAGATTAAAGGATATAGAAATGAATAATGCAGTTACGTTCAAAAGTTTCTGACTAATATATTAACAAATAATTACAGTTTGCTGAAGTGGAAGAGCGAATGGTAACTGTGACATCATAATAATAATAATAATAATAATGCAAAGTAATTAACAGCATTGTAGCGATGCTATAGCCAATATTTTTATTTTTCTAGAAAGAAAACTATTGTGCCGACTTTGTCTGTCAGTCCGCACTTTTTTCTGGCCACAGTTTTTCTGTCCGCCCTCAGATCTTAAAAACTACTGAGGCTAAAGGGCTGGAAATTGGTATATAGATCATCCACCCTCCAATCATCAAACATAGTAAATTGCAGCACTCTAGCCTCAGTAGTTTTGATTTTATTTAGGGTTAAACTTAGTCGGAATCGTGCGTCTGTCAACGATATACGCCAAGCAACACCGGGCCGTGTTTTTGCTTAAAATAAATACGCCAGGCAACCACCGGGTCGTGCTTTTATTAAAAGAAAATAAATAAAAAAATAAAATAAAACTACGAAACACACCTAACATCACGTAACTGGTTGATTGCAACAAGAGCCATTATTACAGTTTATATATAAAATTAGGAAAGCACTGATATAGGTTAAAATGTAAAAACCATATAAGTACATTTACTTCCTTTATTATTGTTACAATTTACAAGCACCTGTGTCTTTCCTCGTCTTAGTTAAAAGAACGAATCTGCATAATAAGTAAACTTTCAGCTTCACAGTCGAAGACATACTTCAGATTGAGACAAAAATGTGGACAGAGAACAAAGACGCCGTTCCGGACAAATTACATAGAAAATGGAAAGCTGTTTATTTGAAACTGCGTACAGAAAAAAAATGAATATTTATGCTTGCGCTGAGAAAGAAAGAGAAAGAGAGTAAACGAAAGCGTACAAGCAAGAAATAAAATGAGAACGTCGTCAGTCAGAGTAATCGAAGGAATTACGAGAGAGTGAAGCAGGTACCGAAAATAAAAAGATAAAAGAAAACGGAAATTATAAAAGGATGTAGAAGCTGACGGAGCAAGAGATAAAAAGACAATTGTAGTGGTACCAAAGGAATTACGAGAGAATGAAGTGAAGCAGATATGTAAAAAGAATAAAAACAATTAAATTAATCAGAAAGCTGACGTAGAGAGCAGTCTCCAACGTACTTGAGATTTTGAAATGTTCTGTTCACACACAATCACGAAGGTTGGTCCTCTTCCGATTGCCGGAACTGAAGAGTTATGACGACGTAAGTTAGAACTGCGCCTAGGGTCTACGAAGAAAAGAAAATATATACATAAAATATATATTCACCACCCTCCTTATAACATTATATTTACGTTACGTTTCATTGCGTTTATGTACATTCTGTTTGTAGAGGTTTCTCTTGATAGTATCAACTTACGGGAATGACACATCGTCTTCCCATGCTGAACAGCTGGTACGGGGAGAAGGTCGCTCCATTCTCCAGCTGCGAAATTACGAGGTCCAGCTGAGTATGTCCGAAAGAAAATAGATTCATTAGAACTTTTTATATGAACATGCAAATATATACACATACATAATATACGACTTACATATACGTATATATGTATATATCACACACCACAGGTGAAAAATAAGAGACGGGGTGTATAGGTCCTGATCAGTTTCGACTTTATTTCCAAGCCATTGACGAAGAACTCTTGGAAATAACGTCGAAACCTGCGGTAATGTGTGATAAATGAATCACGTGCCGAAATGACTATATATATATATATATATATATATATATATATATATATATATATATATATATATATAGAGAGAGATAAGAGGAGAGCGAGAGAGAGAGAGAGAGAGAGAGAGAGAGATTTCTCCCTAACATCTCGCAGACCTCAGAAGACCTTTATCTTAACCATTAAGGCATAATTGTAATATTACTTTGATAAAAGGCGTTCCAGTGACTTACATTAAATTACTTTAACTTATGAAAAGACAACACTAAACAAACGACATGAAGTTGAGGAATTCTGATAGACGATTTCAAGTCTTTATACAATATGACGTCACTTTAGTTCCTGGCAAGCGCAAAGTAAATGGACGTTCTTTTTTTTATTTTATTTAATAAAGCGTAAACAATTGCGAAAGAGATATGGAAATGGAAAAGATCTTTAAAAGCTTAATTAAACATTTCCTAAAAGAACAGTCAGCTCCAAAGAAATTTTATCCCTTAAACTACTACGTATCATAAACCGTCTTTCCAGATGGTCGATAACTGTCAAGTCTTATGAGGTAAAATGAGAAGAAATGAAAGAATCCCAAACTCAGCCTAATAAAATGTTTCAAGACGAGTCGAGGTCAGTGATGTCAACCCCTTTAACCCTCTGCACCCTACAGAAGACAAGAAATTACCCTACATAACTGGAAATTACCCAACACAGGCATTTGTTACAATTACCCTACACTTAAAAATATTGCCCCAAGGTTTAAAATATTTGGTCAAATTACCCTACGTGTAGGGCAATTATCCTGCGGTTGGCAACACTGGTCGAGGCCTTAAATCTTCTTCTTAATCTTCTGGACAGAATTCCGTTAGGGAATCAAAGTACTTGAGAAAGATGGAAAGTAAGTGAATAAGTACGACAGCAAGTGGGTAGTGCTGTGGCAAGCAAGTCTCAGTTTTGCGCTTGGATGTAAATTCACGATGAACGAGGGATTGATTGTCAAGTATCTGACTACATGAAACTCCGCTTGAAATCAACCTAAAGGCTAAATTGTATGAGTACATTCAACGAGTGCCAAGGGTATAAAGGAGAGGGTGAGATAACTACATTATTTTCTTTTCAGGCTGAGCACTTAACTCAAATTTGAAAACTATGTCTACAGAAAACTCGTCTTATTCGCGATTTGGCATTTCCAATTGAATGAACAATAACATAAAATGTCGATGTGCAGGTAGCGAAGAGAAGGAAAACTACAGGAACTTGTAACGTTGTAGAATTTGAGAAAATCTACAGATTACAATAAACAAATTACATTTATATCACAGGACTTTAGTACAGGTGCTATGTCTTTAGATGGGCGACCGGAGAAAAGTAGACTTACTTCGTTAGAGTCCTTTTTGTTGCTCCTCAGTTCCTTTAACCTTTCAAGCCACATCCTTCTCTGAAAAAAAAAAAAACAATAATAATAATGATAATAATCAAGCACTTTTTAACCTTGAAGCTTCTTGTTTTTTTTCATCATAGGTCATTCAAGAAGCACAAGCATTCATCGGAATATGATTTGCGATATTTATTATTTCAAAATCTTCTTTAGATAGTCCTCGTTCAGCATTTTTTGAGAGAGCAGGCGGTAACTTTAAGAAACAAATGCAAATTTTTTTAATTCATGACCCAAGACATCTGAGAATTTGTTTGCAGCATTGTTGATGGCTGGAAGATGATGGGGTGAAAAAAGTTAATGTGAACTGGATTCACATAACTTAATGGCATTTTCGAGATTTTTCCCTCTACTCGAAGAGTAAGCCTACACACTACTTTGTTGTTGTTGTTGTTCTTGTGGGGGTTAGGAAAGGTCTATGGAAGAGCCTAAAAACGTGTTGAGTTAAAGATACAGGAATTTTAGAATAGGATATTTATGCTTTATTTATTGGAATGAAAATGTACGTTGGGTCTATTTGACCATAGATTTAGTAGTTTTAAATCATGCACGCATCCCAAGTAAGTGGAGGTCAGATCACATATTTTAAACTTCGCAACTACGATATTTAGAGTAGATTAGAAGTTATTCGCTGGGTCTAATTTCTTCCTCGTCAGATGGTAACCTGCACTGCTATCACTTAGGAATTCAAGATAAGAAGGAATAATGATGAATTGCAGAATACTTGCACTATACTGTATCCGAATTTTGTGGAGCCTTTTCAAGCAAAAATCAAAAAGACTATTGAAAAAAAAAATAAGTAAAGAACGTACCTTTTCCAGAACAGGATCGGGAGAGCAAAGAATGAACAGCGTTTTTGCCAGCATCTGCAGGACAAATAGAAGAATATCCCAACTGCCACTTACAGCGAAAAGCATGTAAACATGTACGACTAAAGTAGGAAGGTAATCGGATGTTGTGGCAATAACAGGCCATTGCGTGTATGAAATCAGAGCCCGAATGATGTTGTCCATTTTCTTCAAGAACTGGGAGATGGTTATCTCGTCGTCGTAAGCACTTTGCACCTGAATTACTAAAGCTAAGGAATCTTGTGTAAGAGTCCTTCTTGACGGCAACTCCAAAACTTCATTGTCGCCTAAGGCCGTTTTCTTATATAAGCAAGTAAGAGACATTACTGATTTAATCAGGCTTTCGTTGTTTCCATTCTGGTTGTCCTCCTCTGTGTTGATCCAGTATCCGAACTGCATCTCCATTCTGTCGTCTAGCTCTAAGGCCAAGATTTTCGAGATGGTATATATGAAAGCGTAAGTGACGATCGAACTCGCAGGTAAGTAAATCATGAAGAGCACTATGTGGCAAACGCCAAAGCCATAGTTACCAGATGCATCGGAGAGTATCTCATAGATGGTATTTTTTATCATCGTAGCATCAACGACAAAATCAAAAGTGATCGTAAGGTATACCAAGGAAAACTGCTGCCAAGGATAAGGTTTCTTCAAGTCAACCAAATTATTCAGCAACTGCGTAACCTTGGCTAAACGATGACTGAAGAAGAATAAGTATATTTGAAGAGATGGAGCAACGAATATAAGAATGGTTCTAGAAATGCTCAGTATGGCCTCGAAAGTTTTGGCAGTACTGTGAAGGATGAGAGAACAAAGGACGCCACTCGTAGCCGTGGTTAAAAGAGCCAAGAAACACGACCAGATCATGAAAAAAGAGCTCCTTTGTATTGATACTCCTCTGAGCTGTGTGGTTTCGCCACCCTTTATCTTTCCGTTATCTTCCGGGCTTATCGCAAATGGGAAGCAGCCCCATATTTTCAATAACGATAATACAAACGTCACTGGTTTCGTCCTTAGCATGATAGGCTGTGGATATCAAACACACAAAATGGAGTAGGACTATTGTACAGCCTGTTACGAGTTCTTTGGAGCAGAGTAAGGGCGAATTTCATGAGCGACAACTAACATCAGTTTATGTCTCATAAGATAAACAACGCCACGATCAGGAAACCCCGTTTACTTAGGGGACAGTTTTCATAAACTTTCGTATGTCATCTCACATACTAGCACTCAGAGCTACATTTAGGAATCAACTCTTCGCAGAAGAAAGAACGAATTAGTTTAGGAAATTACAAATACCTCACATAACATCTGAAACCGGCACTCCTTTGTTTGTCCACTTGGGAATTCTTCATTGTACAAAATTAATATGGCCACAGTTGTTAGCACATCCATTCACGTTGATTGAAAATTGATCTTGGTGCGCTCTCTCTCTCTCTCTCTCTCTCTCTCATCTCTCCTCTCTCTCTCTCTCTCTCTCTCTCTCTCTCTCTCTCTCCTTGTAATGAGCTTTGATGGTGAGGGATCAAGTGCTTAAACAATAAAAAAAATTAGATTTTTAAAGAAGAAAGTGAGATTTCCATCAGCACTGAGTTACTACGCATATTGCTACCCAAAGTTCCTTATATATTTGGATATAAGTAAAAATATGTCAAAATATAGACAAGTCATATATGTAGTAAAACTAGGCATGACCTAAGAGAAAAACAGATTCAATCAAACTTTGAACCATAATCGACGGTTTCAAAATGACCCGCCAAACAGACCAAAATGGTCAGCAGGACGTCCGTCAAAATCAACACAGAAATGAAGAATTACGATCCATCAAACCAGGAGACTACTTCTCAACAACAAGTAGACAGACAAACCAGCAAATTTTGTGTCTTAACTCTAGTTTCTATCTGTAGTATTGGAGTTTAATATATTTACTCGTTGTGGAAATGTCAATAGAATAATTTCCTTGTATTTGTTTCAATAAACACTGCAAGGAGCAACAAAATGTGTAGTTACCCTTAGAAGATAGGTTTTCTTTGGTAATAATTTCATTTTGATTCTATGATGTTTCATTTTTTTCCGTTCGCTCGTGACAAATCGCATTATTACTTATTTCTGAGATGATATTCTATGCTTCTGAGACTTAACTTATGAACTAAAAATTTATCCAGCGATCTGTCGTAGAATTTGTCTTCCTGAACTAAATAAAGTTCAATTATTTGAAACGAAATGATTGATCGTTTTGAAAACCTTCATACAGGCGTCTTTGGGGGCATGTTCAGCTTCCTATAACCAGCGGCAGAATAAAATGTGTGAAACTCTTCATATGAAAAGCTTATAGATTGCACTGTTGTTTTCGACTATATAATACTTAGTGAATTACTCTACTGAATAGAAAGGAAATAATTGAATTTCAACAAGAAAAACAAAACATGTACAGCGAATATATGCCCATTATTTAGCCAACACAAAACTGCATAGGAAACTTCTGATGAAGAAGGATAGTGAACGCGATCGTGATCCATCCCCCATGTAAACATCTTGCGCGGGAGTTGCACCGCAATTAACTTTCTTGAGGCAATTAGTCAGTGATCACTAAATGGCATCAAAATGTCAACTTACCAAGTAAGGTCACTGGAAGAGGCGGACCAAATCATCAAGGAGCACGAAAGAAAAACCAAAACGACCTATGCTCTGCTGCGGTCAACAAAGAACTTTGGCTGTGTAGATGTACCTGGTAAGTTCCTTATACTAAACTAGGCCTATGGGCCCAGAGTGGCCCAATTTGCTTAAGCAACAGGTTTTGGTAGCTTTTAGATAAATAAAATGAGTCTGATAGTTATGTATTTTTATAATATATATTAACAGGGAGCTTGGGGAACGTAGGGACAGGACTATAGACCTAGGCTAATTTAGAACTTAGGAGTCAAGACCTGGTAGGGCCTAGAACGTCAAGGATACGAAACGAATCCAAGAAAAATTTTTATTTTTATTTTCAACCTCTTAGGGATTCAATTACAGATTTCCCAATGCTTTAGGATCTGCCCTTTGGCCCCAGTGAACACCTTCATAGGCATGTGACCAAGAAGGGCTTCAATCTCCAGTCTTCAATCCCCCTTAGGCCTCTTTGCTCCTTGGTTAGATTGTTCAGGCTTTTAGCAAGAGAGGAGACCTAGATTCTGCTCATTTTAGCACACGGGGTATGGAGATTGCACTTAGGTAGTAACCCCATTTGGGGTGAAACTGCAGGTTAAGCATCAGTGGTAGAAAATGACCGACAGATTTCCTTCATCTTGTGCAAGGAGACCTCTACAAGCCCGTGGACTTTTTTCATGGCCCTATGGTGGTTCCTTAAACAGCTCATTTCAGATAAGTTTGCATCCTGCCTCATACTCAATGCTTAAGTTGAAGAAGAGGCACCTCAGACGCATATTCTCTTTCCATCCTATTTAGTAAAAAACCGCATGGTACAGGGGTGGACCATGTACGATCAGTGTGTACAACCCCAAGAAAAGTACATTATAACGCGTCCTGACACTGGAGTAGAGGTTTTTAGCTCTGTTTCTCACCAACAACAAGTCGCATCTGATGCCCATCTCCGATGTCAGGACGCGTTATAATGTATACTTTTTTTGGGGTTGTACACATTGATCGTATAAGGTCTACCCCTGTACCATGCGGTTTTTTACCCTATGTACTGTCCAGGTCGGTTCTTGTGAACCACACAACCCAGCAGATGCCCAAAGGTTGCTTGCCATCTCTTTTATTAAGGGTTGGGGGGGGGGGGGGGGGGGGGGGGATGTAGAATGCTATAATTCATCCTGCGATGATACAATTGCTATTACCAACCATGGTCTCCCACTCCAAGTGGGAAATAAAGGATTAATGGATTCCCTAGAATTTTTTGCAGTGCATAATTTGACCTGATGAACTGCATAGGAGGTTACAGGAGTCAGGCTTCCCCTGCTTGTTCACATAACCAGGAATTTGGCATTTCTGGTCGGGTGTTGAATATTTGTCTTTTTGACCTCGCTGTAAGCAGGGTAGACAGGATGTGTCAGATGTTCACAACCTGGCAAGTTCCTCAGTTTTTGGAACAGTGCCAATCAGCTCCATGAACAGTACCTCCCACCTAAGGAGCGAGTCTCCTGATAAATACAAGTGTTTGTATACCCATCAGAAAATGAAATTGAAGATAATTTTAATTTTCAGGGGTAAACAAAATTGAGTATTTATACTTATAAATACTTGGGCTTGTACACATAGATAAAATGTAAATTATCTTTAAAATGGGTAATTTTGTCCACTCTACTGTTCCTGTCTACAAGATACCTATAAGAACATACATGTCTGTGAATATTTGGACTACAAATGAGGGTTTTATATGATTGATAGTTATACAACAAAAAGTTTTATTTAAAAACACCTAATTTTTCAGCTTGCGCCAATGATGAGAATGAGGTACGCTTTGAGACTGTGGGGGTTCCCTACTGCGGAGTGCCATTTTTTGTAGCTGGATTAAAGATTCTTCAGTGCCAATCTTACAGAGGACGTGGTGGTAGGAAGAAAAAGGAGATAAAAATAGAGGTAAAATCTTGACACTTTACATTATACGCTGCCAGGATTAGATGTTCATAAATAAAAGAAACATTTTGTAAAATAAATTGATTACTCAGAGGTTATATGGTATAGTGACATAAGCCATGACATGAATAGGTAGAAAAGGTGAGTTTTGCTATGAAATTGATTGCTGAAGAGATCTTATGTCTCATCTCTCTGAGTCATTAGTTTCTGAGCTCCATTTCATATTACTGAAATCTGTATAGCTTCTTCATTTATCAGTATGTCAGAATGGTTATTATTCTAAAAAATAATAAACAGGTGTTTTAAGTGTTTGAAAGTACCTTACTGTATTTCACTGTGTTTGAAAGTACCTTACTGTATTTCACTGTGTTCATACATGAACAAATCTCTCATATTTGCTTTCTCTTTTCATTTCTAGTTTGATAGGGTACTTTTGTAAGAAGAAATTGCAAGATTTCTCTGCTCATCATAGTGTGTCATGAAGTACACCAAGTTTGACAAACATATTAGTATTATTATATTACATATTATTATTACAGTATTCAGATGAACCCTATTCATAAGGAACAAACCCACAGGGGCCATGACTTGAAATTCAAGCATCCAAAGAATATGGTATTCATTTGTAAGAAGTAATGGAAGGTAATAAGAAACACACAAAGAAGAGTTCAAGACTTCTTAGATATGCTCAGTTTTTTCTGGTTTCTTTATTATTGTGAAATTTCCTTATTTGATTTTATTTATGTGAATTATTACTGCTTTTACGTACATACAGTATTAATGTTTTTACTGTCTTCTTCTCTCCTCGACATTAAAAACACCACAGTGACATATCATTTTGTTTATCTTTTATGTTAAATTTGATTGTGAAATGCTTTATTCTTTTATTTATTTTGTTGAATACATATGGTTATCATTTAACTATATATTGTGTATGCACTTTATGTACATACCTCTAAAGGAAAAAACATGTTAATACAGTGCCTCATAAAGATAATTGGTTGAAAAAATTTACAATACCTTTACACATACCTTTGGTGGTGAGAATCTGAATTAGGTGAGATGGAGGAGGAGGGAAGGGATGGGATGGAGTCATTGTTTTGTAGATGAGTCCCCTTCCATAAAAAAACTTGGGCGGACTACACTCTGGGGGGTTTTTCCTCTCTCTTTTATCCAAATTAGCAACAGTTTTTGTATTTCTTTAATAATTAAAGAACATTGTTTCGTGATTCCATAAACCCCCTTAGTTACATCGAGTTTCTTCATTGCATCCTTTTGTTTAAGGAATGTACTGTTCCAGAAATTTTAGAGGTTTTAATTTTATTTTCTACGGTATTAATGGGCGGGATTCCTCTTGTAGTTAACAGGTTCAGGTGCTGGTGTTATTGGAGAGGCTGGTGTTCTAGATGGTGGCGCAGAAGAGGAAGACCCTCCACAGAAACCCATTGTTAAAAAGAAAAAGAAGGTTGGTCGCACCCATAAAGTGGGGTGCACAGCAACGATTATAATGAAGGAAGTCATTTATTATCCAGAATTTCAGGTAAGGTGATATACTCATTTTTCTATATTCAGAATGACCATTTTAAACGTGTGTGTATGTGTGTAGTATGTAGTTAAATGAGTAATTTATAAGAAAGTATATCAAATAAAATTGTAAGGTAGATAAGGAGGATATTTAGCTGGAGACAGAGCAACATAAGGGCAAGTCATATATTAGAAAATAACTTACAGACCAACCTATTAAATCCAGGAACCTTTGGACCAGGCCACTGCCGGACCACAGAAAATCCCGAAATATAGAATACTACATCCCTATAAAATGAAACCCTTTGTAAACATAGCCTTGCATGCTAATTCCACATACAGATAGCCTAGTTTCCACCTTAGCCTACTATATACTTGGCTAAGTTTTAACAATGCGTTTTTATAATTTTATTACTCATATATTTTAATTTCATCATTTTATAACTTCATAATGTGTTATTTTCATAAAAACAAGAGAGATATGGCATAATTTTCACTGTTGAGAAGTTGTAAACAATACGTAACTGTGCAACAAACTGATGACTGCTGATTCAGAATTAAGCCGAACCACAGGAGTTCCCAGACCTTAGAATGCTGTGACATGAGAAAAGGGCAAGGGTGACAGAAATATTACAGTACTAGGTGGGGCTTAAGTACTGTACTTCTCTGAGGACAGTAATGGGTACAGGAGGACAAAGGGGTGCATCCAATAGCTCCTTCATCCCACTTATGTAGAGGGACCGTCTCGCAGGTAAGGCCACTTTCACGTAATCCATGGCCACAACCAAGATAATTATATTTTAAAAAAAGTTCTTGAGTTAATGACATCAGCAATGTTTTGCTCGAAGAAGAATTACTTCAAACTTGAGTAATGATTCCATAATGACCCATACAACTTTTAACCAACACTGGGTATGTGTACAAAAGCAAATAAAAAACAATAATTAGCATAATTCAAAAATAAAAAAACTTACTAATCCTAGAGCGTATCTTCTCATCTAATGACCACCACGTGCTGCAGCTGATTAGGAGTAAAGTACTTTAAAAATACACAGCAAAAAATAATAAAATAGAAAGATTCACCAGTTTGTCTTAGAACATACTGTGACAAAAAAAACCATGTTACAAGGGTTTCTAAGTAGAAATAATTCTTAAAGTATATTAAAATATGAAGTGTAATTCATTTGGTTGTTAGGAAACTTGTAATTCATGATAATGTAATTATTAATGAAAGACAGTGATGTGGGAAGAGAGAAATGAAAAGTGTAGTGCATATGAAAAAGATATATATTTAATTACAGTACAGTATATGTATCTGGTGAAGGGCTTCTTCAGTGTTATCCAGCATAGTTGGGATTTCTGGATATATATCCATCATTGAACAGGTACCACATACTGGGGGCTTGTGTGGCACGCCACCTAATTACTCGTTATTAGAGAAAGTAGATTGAATAGACAAGCAAGTCTCTTTAATGGATCCTCATACAGTTCATCCAACAGAATAGGTTTTCAATGAGAGGTAAAAATTGGATCAAGGTAAAGTTACAGAAGTTTGATAGGTTTATGGGAATAAAATACATTGAAAATTGAAGACAGTGAGCAAAACGACTTGGCTAAAGGTATGTTACCTAAGAATTATTAATGACATCAACACTTGTGCCACATACGTATAGGGTTGGCATACTGAAGATGGTGCAACAGGTTCTTGGTGTATCCCTTCAGCCCCAGCTATTTTGCCCTCTGCCTTTTTATGTTTCATCCATTTCCTTTTGTCTTCTTAAATGTGGCTGTCCAACTTCTTTTGACTTGAGAGTGTTAAGAGTGTAAGTGCCTCAGGCAGGGTGCATGAAAGTTTGGAAATTGATACTGTTTTGATAAAGGAATTTTTACTAATTATAGAAAGAGTTCCATTATTATTTAATGAGGACTTCAGTGTACATATAGTATTTTTAGTTTAAGTAAAATATATACTGAATATTTTTTTCCACAGCTCTTTGAACACTCAAAAAATAATCGAATAGCAGTGGCAAGGCAGTTGAAAGATGCGCTTAAAGCTAAATCTTCAGTTCAAAAGGATCGAATAATATATGTTACTGTACCTGCAATGTCAGACCATTTTGGCCATTCTGTGGGTCTGGTAAGTTTTATTTTTTTTTATTTTTGCTATTTTAAATAAATAGTGTGTCTTATTGTAGCTTTATAATCATGTTTCGTGTCTTTTATATTAGTATTTAGATACGTGCAGCATAACAGATGCTTTAGTTTTAGACAAATATTAGCAATAGTAAACTAAGTTTCTATATAGAAAAATTTTATTTCATCAACAGGGAGGTTTATCATTCACATTTTTTATTTATAGTATCAATAGAATTGTCCAAATGAAGATAAGGAGTTAATGTTGAAAGCTCATCAAATTACAGTTTACAATAAATTTAACTTTTAACTAGGTAAGCTTTTTACTTATTAACTGCTACATGCTCAGAGAGCCAGGAAACCTTTCATTTTACCCATACTTAATCTGGATTTGTTCCGATACGTAATACAAACCTTTAGGTCCTTTAACAATAGGAATTAACTTACGGCGTAGCTGGAATTACGGCTGTTGAATCTTGAACAAGGTGGTTAGGCAGTAGCTACTGTGGGGCAGGCTAGCCCGGATGTAAACACTCCACTTTGCTTTTGGCTGTCTTCCGACGAAGATTCATGTTTGTGAGCTCCGGCTGACTGGTCGTTGATCTTTTTCCCGGTGGGATCCTTTTGGTTAATTTTTTGTATTTAAATAGTCATACATATACAGTGTTTAATATTAATACTAAACACAAGTTTGTCCTTGGTTTTTCATTTAATATACAAACCCACTTTTTGTGATAGCCTTTGTAACCGCCCGTCTTCTTGTGTTAAGAGTCAGCAGCTAAGGTATGCTAACATATTATTTACATTCTTTCGCCCTTTAATACTGGCTCAGACCTGCATGAGGACGAGATATGTATTTATCATGAGGATGAGACATGTATTTAACGTAAGTGATATTGATCCTGTAATGGGACATGTATTCATCCGGAAATTACGCTTAAACTTGGGAATTACCAAGGGAACTTCAAAGGTTTGTCCGTGTTTTGTTGTTATGGTAATTTCTCTTCTCCTTCTTTTCACTTACTATCGGAAGAAGGCAGAAGGATGGGCGTGCGTTGTTGTGTTTGGGGATCATCTCCTCTCACTTCGTAGGGCGGCGCCCTTGGATGTGTGAGGAGTATCCTCATTACTTTAATCATTTTTTTCCTTATTTTACAGACTAGTGGTGATTGTGTTTTCAGCAGTATTGGTTGGATGCTCTTCGTATTGGATCCTAACCTTGGAATTGTACCTTGACTCGTAGCATGTTGCGTACCGATCCTTGAGTGTGTGTACTGATCCCCCTGCTGATAATCATTTTCATTACCACTACTCCCGGGAGTTATGTCACTGGACGAAGCTGTCGCGCTGCCCTGTGAGGTTTTCTACTCCTGATGGTAGATATCTGACAGAAGGAGAAACCGAAGAGGAAGAGAGCTCGTCAAGTGTCGTCATCCTCCTCTTTGAGATCTTCATATCTTCATGCCTCCCCCTTCAACTTTTAGGCTTTGCCGTAAGAGAAGGTGGTCTCCCCCTCTAAGAAGTCTCGTCACGGGACTTCTAAGGGTCTGTCTCGCTCCGGTGAGACAGGTGGGTCTTCCGCTGGTTCCCCCGTTCCTTCGGGAACGGGGCCCGTCTCTCCTTCCTCGGGGAGGAAGCAGATGGGGACCATGGAGGTATCGGCCACCGCTGGTATCTCCTCTCCCGGTTCCGAAGGTTCCACTTCCGGACCGGGAACCGTCTTGGCCGCCCGCTTGCAAGCGTTACCGAGTGTACGGTCACCTACGGGTGACCTTGCAGCCAGGGTCCAGACTGCGGAGTTCGCTCCCCGTGTCAGGAGCCAGGCACGGAGCGGAAGATGGTAGGAGTCGCTCGGGTGACTCTCGCCAGACCGGCGATCGCGATCGTCCGATGCCCAGAGTTGATGTGACGTTCCCGCGGGTCCGTGCACGCAGAGACTGGTGGAGGTGGGCCATCCGAGCCCTCTTTTAATTAATCTTTTTCTTTCAGAGACAGCCCCACCCAGACGACAGTCGCGTTCGCGCAACCAACCAGTCTTGGAGGTTGCAGACGCTTCACCTGCCGGGTAGGAGTTTCGTAGCCCTCCTCGAGGAAGCGTTCTTTCCACTGCTACTCCCGCAGGTCCCTCCGGACAGGTGCAGTTGGGACGTGTTGCTTCGGCATCTGCCCCTACTCTGTCCTGAATGGAGGACCTGTCGGTTGTCCTGAGAAACTGGCGAAGAGGAAGTCTAGGAAGAAGAGGAAGGTGTCACCGTTGTCTTCTGCTGCCTCTTCCCCTTCGACTTCTGAGGCCCCCCAGCCAAAAGAGAAGGTAGCCTCCTCCCCCCCCTAAGAAGTCTCGCTCAGAGACTTCGAGGGTGTGTCCCACTCTGGTGGGACAGTTGGGCCTTCCGCTGGTCCTCCTTTTCCTTCAGGAACGGGGCCCGTCTCCTTCCGCAAGGAAAAAGATGACGGGGACCGGAGGGGTACTGGCTAACACCGGTACCTCCTCTCCTGGCGCCAGAGGTTCCGCCTCGACGCCAGGTACCGTCTCGGCCTCTCGTTCGCGAGAGGTACCGAATGTACAGTCACCTGCGGGTGACCATGCAGCCAAGACCCAGGCAACCGAGTTTGCTCTGCGCCAGGATCCAGGCACGGAGCGGAAGACTGGTGGGAGTCGCCCAGGTGACTCCCACCATGCCAGCGATCGCTCTTGTGGCGAGTCGCCAGTACCCAGGGTTGACGCGACAGTCCCAGACCAGCCGCGGGCTGAGGCGAGGAAGTGGTCCCCTCGGTTGCCTGGACCAGCCTCGGCTGTCCAGGCGGCGCGACGCGCCGTGAGGACAGACCTCTCTCCCACCGCGACAGCGGACTCTGCCAGTCCCCTGACCGCTGCTCCAACGGGGACTGGGCGGAGAGGGGGACCAGCAGCAGCTCTTCTGACGCTCGGGATCGTCGCCGTGGTTCTCGGTCCAGCTGCTCGACCAGGCCTGCAGATTGATCGCCACCGCGGGTCGGCGAGCATCTGCAGCCCCTCAGCACGCCGGTTCTGCTGGTAGGCGGGGGGGAAGCATCAGGCCTACCTCTCCTATCCCTTTAACTTCCTCGGGCTACAACGGGAAAAGCGAGGCGATCAGGAGTGATCGCGAGAGGCGCACACCCACCGCGACAGTGGACTCTGCCAGTCCCCTGACCGCCGCTCCCACTGGGACCAGAGGGATAGGGAAACCAGCAGCAGCTCTTCGGATGCTCGGGACCGTCGCCGCTGCTCTCAGTCTAGCCGCTCTCCCCCGGAGAGCCGCTCAACCAGTGCAGCCCGATCGCCAGCAGCTCTCCTGAAGAGACTGACGCTCCGTTCTTGGTCCAGCGTTTCTCCACAAGAAGACCGCTGGTCCAGACCGGCAGCTCGATCGTCACCATGGTTGATGATCACCTACAGTTCTCCCAGCCTACCGGTTCTGCTGGTAGGCAGGGGAAGAGCTCTCGTAACAGCTCCCCTGACATAAGAGACAGACGCTCCGTTCCTTGGTCCAGCGTTTCTCCACAAGAAGCCGCTGGTCCAGACCTGCAGCTCGATCGCTACCGTGGGTTGGTGATCACCTGCAGTCCTCCCAGCCTACTGGTTCTGCTAGTAGGTAGGGTAGGAGCATCAGGTCTCCCTCACCTGTCCCTTCAACCTCCTCAGGCAACAACGGGAGGAAGAGGCTAACAGGAGTGACCATGAGGAATGCACTTCTTACGGTCCGGCCACGGGCCTGGTTCGGTCTTGGGACCAACAGATCCTCGCTCAAGTGGTTGGAGGAGATCGTGGGGGGCTGGCGAGGACGAATGACGCTTCCCAGACTCTCGGAGGGACCATCACCACCGTTCACATGACGGTCCGTCTGGACCACGCACTCAGAAACCAGGGTGGGCTCCCCCTTCGGTCCTCTTGAGAGGTTTCGACCTCGACGAGGACTGGGACGGTATCGGCTCTCTCCTGTCAGGTGCTCGCTCAGCCCCACCCAGACGACGGTCCCGGTGGCGGCAGACGTTTAGCCTACAGTACAAGTTCGTAACCCTCCTCGGGAAAATGTTTTCTCCAGACGGTAACGTTTTCCTAGACTCTGAGCGGCCATCATCACACGGTGATGGCTGCTCGTACTCGCTTCTCCGACTGCTAGTTCCGCTGGGAAGGCGAGCGAGTATCCAATCTTCCTTCCACATTCCCTCTCTCCCAATGGCTGCGAAGGGAAGGGGAGGGATCCTGCAGAGCGTTCTCAGTAGGATTCCACATTGGAGACTACGTTCTTGTGGGGGACCTTCGGTTCCTACCAGACGTAAGTCCCCGTCATTGAGGAAGGATCTTGCCCCATCCTCGATTTCTTCGGGAATCGGGAGGACCACCACCCGATGATCGTCTGACGAATTCGGTGGGGGTTTCGCCGAGTGCTTAGAGTTCTTTGGAATTTCTAGCACTCTCCGAGTGTTCTGGTCCTCTACAATCTGCAAACACTTGGGGGAAACCACGGTCCAGAGTTGGCGAGACGAGAATCCCAGATAATTGTTACTGCGATAATCGGGTATCTTGCCGAATGCTCAAATTCCTGGAATTTCTAGTGTTCGAGAAAAAGCACTGCTGCTGAAGGAGGAATATCTCAGTAGGCGACCAACCCCGGGATAGAGAAGAATGGGTGGGAACATCCAGTTTGGCTTGAACTATCGTCTTCGGTATCCTGTTATCACCATAGAAGTCTTCCTTTGGGGAAAACTTCTCCTTCACTCTCTTCATTAGAGAATGAAGGTTGTCGGCTTCCAGTCCTTATTCTTGTTCCTCGAATGGAAGAGAATTTAGGATGGAGCTCTATGCACAGGAACCTACAAATATACTACGTATATTGCCCTCGTGACATGCTTCTGTTATCAGTTGAATTGTCCGAGGTGTAGGCACATACCGTAGTTAACTCTACGGGTTGTGACCGAGACAAATAGTATCTTCTTAATTGAACTGCAACTTGGGACTGCCCTGCAAACCTCCCAGGAGTTCCCAGTTTCGATTTTGAGATACTTATGGTATTGTTACAACAACAACACCCCAGCATTTGTATTCACCGAAATCCGTTTCGATTAAATGCAAATGCTCGAGTGTATTTTTTTGTGCTCGATGGTTCTAGCCGAACGCATTCCTTCTTGGAATGGATTACCTGGCAACTCAGGATGACGAGTGAGCGAGAGCTAGCGGTGTATTGGGCTGCCTGCCTCAGCCCAGTACCAGCTGGCTCTCCGAGATAGCACGGTCGGATTATGTCTCTCGCCTCTACAATGATTGACTACCGAACCGAATCTCTGCCCGGCAATCACAGACTTAAGTCTCTGGTCGGCTGGAATTCTCACATACGTGAATGACCATCTCTACTGCATCGCCTTGGACATTGCGAGAATTTTCAGACAGAGATTTCTCAATAGACTCTCTATCATCTTTCTGTTTACCGCAAGGTAACAGAAGTCTATAGCCTAGTCTCCCGCTGCATCGCACCTGCTGCTGCGATAATGCGCAATGGTTTCTTCAGACATCTGAGTTTGTCTTCTAAATATATCTCATATTCATTGGTGTGCAATTGTTCATTGTTCGCCCCGAATTGTAGATGTATAACGGAAGACACCGCCTGTTCCCCGCCATGCCAGCTCTACTTTCAAGTATATAGATGTCCTCCCTGGATAACCTGGGAAGAAGAAGATGAT
This sequence comes from Macrobrachium nipponense, assembly GCF_015104395.2. Lineage (NCBI taxonomy): Eukaryota > Metazoa > Arthropoda > Malacostraca > Decapoda > Palaemonidae > Macrobrachium > Macrobrachium nipponense. The sequence continues at coordinate 70,168,053 of NC_087212.1, read as the reverse complement.
GATTCAGCCCATGAAAAGCGCTCCGCTTTCATTGCAACTCCGACTTCTCACCGAACAGCAATGAAGTAGCGGTTTAGCGTTTTCAGTCTTTGTAAATCACAGGGATTAAACCGTCTTCGCGGGTTGGTGTCATCGGCGGGACTTTTCTGAGTTCAGAATCTTGAGAGTTACTTCTCTCGATTCGGCTGTGAAGACGTAGGTCTGCATTCACCTACCACCTTCGTCTTCAATGGCACATAGTGTTGTTTCTCCTTAGCTGAGATTCAACTACTGTGAGAACTTCTGTCTTGCCATCAGGGACCTCGGTCTCTAGAAGGCAATTGACTTTCGCCTGTTGGGCACATGCCTTGAGAGAATCATCATCTCTTCCTTCCGGCATCGGTGGCAACAGATAGACGATTTGTATGGTCTCTCGGCGTAACCCTCAAAAGGCGAGGGTCATGTGACTACGCCTCGGATGCTTGGACAGTTCGCCTCACACAACCGAACGCAGTCAGTCGGCAGCTGTCGAAGCGTCCAAGACTGTCACGAGCTATGCTGTGGACTTAGTTTGGTTGTTCCAGATCTATCATTACTTCGTCCTACTAGCTTGTTCCGGTACCTATAACCATTGACAACCACCATGGAGTGTCAGTGCCCTATCCACCACGGAGACGAAGAGACTTCGCCGCAGTGGGGTACAAGACCGCAAGAGACTTCGCTGCAGTGGGATACGAGACCGCGAGACACTTCGCTGCAGACGGATAGACCAGTATGGGCACTGGACATCACTCCGAAGAATATGTTGGACAGAAAGATGGATAGGTCCTTGCGATTATATCCTTCTTTCCCTCCGGGACTGCCCACAGGTCCTGGGAACCTCATTTCCCTGGACCAGTGGTGGATGCTTGCAAGATGTGTTTGCTTACCCAGCTCCTCGACATGACAAGTTACATCTCGTCCATGGTGTGCAGTCGTAGAGGTAAGAAGGATGCGAGAGTGACTGGCTCTCCCCCTTCCATGCCTCTTCTCTCCATTCCTCTCCTTCCGGTTGAGGATTGGACTCGAACTTACACTGGCTGGTCGGATGATTGATGCGGTAAGCCTATACATAAGCATCCTTTTTATGTTTCTTATCAGAATCATAGAGGCAATCCTGCTCCTTCCTCTAGCAAGGGGAGGAAGGAGACTGACAACAATGCAAACCCTTCCCAGAACTTTGCATTAATGTCTCCGACGCCAATATTCTTCACAGCCCTTTTTCGAATGAGTCACGATCCCTCACTCATTTCGAAAAGGCCCAGAAGTCTGACTCTTGATCACGTAGCACCTATACTCTGATCAAGTTGTCAGAGGCAGCAGGGGGCTCCTCCTCGTTCTTACGACCAGGAGTAGCAGCTTAGGTGCGCAGAACTCCAGTCAGTTCTAGAGGCTCACTCAGATTCCTCCCACCTATCAGTGAGTCTTCCTATTGTTAAAGGACCGAAAGGTTTGTATTACGTATCGGAACAAATGGTCAGTCATGTGCTGAGTATCATAAACTAGCAGCGGCAATTATTGTTGGACAGAATCTTATTCCAACAGGTGGAGACCCTTGATGTGCATATCAAACTCCTAAATTTTAACACACATTGGGTGTTAATGAGGGTTCTTGAGTTTTACTTCTTTTGTCTTCTCAGGGATAGTTTTTTTTATCTGATATTTTTTGCTATAGTTATTCATCCAGTGATGTTACATTTTAATATTTTTATTATAATTAATCGAGAGTAGATAACCATGTCAAGTACCTAGATGCGAGATGATTCCAGGAGTAGCCAGTCATCAGGCCTATATCAGTCTAATTCTTGATCTGTTTCAAATTATAGCTGACTGCAGCCAATTAAAACTCAAAATCCAAAGGGAATTCAAATGAAAATTAATAATGACATGAACAGTAATTATGAATTAAATTTTTAGAAATATTGTTAACTCCTTGCCAGATGCATAAGGAGTGTGATAACCACAACTAGAGGTTTTCATGGGATGCACACTGGGCCGTGTAAGAAGGTAATGGGATTCTCCCTTTTTATGAATAAAATTTTTAGAAATATTTAGAAATAGGGAGTGAAGATGGCAAGGTGTCAACTCCTTGTCAGAGGTATAGGGGGTGATAACCACAACTAGAGGTACTGGTTTTCATGGAATGTATACTTGGCTAAGTAAGAAGGTGATGCTCTCTCTCTCTCTCTCTCTCTCTCTCTCTCTCTCTCTCTCTCTCTCTCTCTCTCTCTCTCTCTCTCTCTCTCTCTCTCCTCAGCAGCTGTTGATTTTGTTAACTATAAACAGATAGCCATTGTGTATTTAGTGAAAATTGATGAAAATATGAGTCAAAATTCCTTTAAACCGACTGAAACCACTCTTGGGCCCCATTGGATTAGTTTGGTCCCATATGTATTTATTTTTATTTTTCTTAAGTACTTTCCTAGATGGACATTGAACTGATAATCTAGATGAAAGGTAATAACTACTGTGCTAGTTCAGAAATAAATTCTGCGTACCAGGCATGAAAGTGTAAGTCAAATAACAAGGTTGTATAATAAAATGAAACCTAATTCAGGTTGTGTATGTTGCATATCTTTAAAGTATATCTAATGGTGCTTTTTGTTTTTATTTCAGGGAACAGCAAAAGTAAGTATTAAAAATTGTTTTGAATTTAGATCATTCCAGTAAAAGAAAATTTTGAAGGCATTAGTATATTGAATGGTTTTGATAGTGTAGTCGCTGTTTTGTCCTCAAGGGAGTTACACTCCATGGTGTGTCATAGTGTTTATCATTATGGCATAATACCTGGTACAAGACAAGACTAAAAGATATTTCTTTGATATTAGTCTTGTCACCATGGGACGCTGGCACACACCATGGAGGGTAACTCTCTTTGAGGACTCAACAGCAACTACTAAAAATAGGTTTTTCCTATGTCAAAACCTGTTATTTGGACAGTCATTTTTGTTCCAGACAAAAGAAGAATTTTCAGGGCAATGAAATAATATCTATTAGTTAAGAATTTTTCCTCTGCTGGTAAGAGTAAGACTGAAGTTGGTATCAAGTTTACTGCACCAACAAGAGAAATTGTCAAGTTTAATGCATCAGCAAGAGTTATTGTATATCTTTCAAGTCCTGTGTAAATTATTGACAAATTTTGTCTGAAAACCCAGGATTTTATAAGATTAGATTATTTAAATACAAATTTTTTCCAAGAATTGTAGAAAATTCTTCAAAATGCTAAGTGCATGTCCCTGCTTGTTAAAACTTGCTAAATTTTAATTGGTTTGATGTAGGGTTCTTGGAGCTTTGCTAAGAATAATGTAAATTAACTTGCATGTAATTTTTATTCAGCAGGCAGCTTCAAAACGTTTGTATGTAAAAAATGATTTTTATGGGCACAATGAACCAGGATCCAGTAAAAGAGTGTATTACCCAGTTAAGCAAGAAAAATTAAATATGGCTCAGTTGACTAAGAGACTGAAGGTGGACGAAGATGATACCGAAGCACGAGCAAAGGAAGTTCGTGAAGTATTGCAGAGTATAATGGGACTTACGTATAAGGTAACCTATAATATTTATTAGCTGTCTTTTAGCTCATATTGTTGATTTGTGGGTAATAAGTTTTGTTTTCAATATTATTAATTGTAGTTATGTATGAAATAACCTCCATAGGGGTTAGTACCATTAGTGCTTCTCACACAGTGCACTGTAGGCATTACTTAAGGTTCTTTTTTTTTTTGCAGCATTCCCTCATCCCCTAACTGCAGCCCCATTGATTCCTTTTACTGTACCTCTTTCATCTTACTTTTTACCCTCTCCTGACAATTGATACATAGTGCAACTGCGAGGTTTTCCTTATGTTACTCCTTTCAAAACTTTATGGTCAGTTTCTGTTTCAGTGCTGAATTACCTCATAGGTCCCAGCAATTGGCCTTTGGTGTAAAAGCTGTAACATATTCTATTCTCTATGAAGCACATAAATATAATGATTAAAATGAGCTTATGATTCCAAAGTTTGAGGTAGCTTAAGATTTCCCTTTAATAGCATTGTCTGTGTCATACTTCTTACCAACTAATTTGGGACGGAATTCTCCATATTTACACTGCGACACACACACACACACACACACACACACACACACACACATATATATATATGAATAACTTGATCACAAAGTATATAAAACGTGATGCTATGTATAAATAAAGGTTTTTGCCACAAAGGAAAAAATGGAAAAGCGAGATAGCCATATATATATATATATATATATATATATATATATATATATATTATATATATATATATATATATATATATTATATATATATACATACATATTTAGAAGTAGAAGCATTTAGAATCTAACTCAAGATAATTGTATATATGTTGAACTGACTGTGAATGAGTAAGAATTGTTGTAAAGAAAAGGCATGCATCTGGTTTATAGAATATTTAACTTCTCAGCTGCAGCTATGAATAATACTCTACTCTGTAAAGTCAAAATCATATGGGATTGCTTGTTTAATGCCTAGTTCTACCCTAGGCCCAAAGGTAGCAAAAAAGAAAAAGGTGAAAACAATACATCTGTCTCTTCAAGCAATCCAAAGAAAATATTAAATAGATAAAATCCTATGATTTCAGTCAGAAAAATGCTTTGCTACAACATTGTACAATTTTTCAACTTGTTAGTTAAGGAGAGGGAACACCAGGAATTTTTTCGAGTGTTTGTAAATATTGAAAATTCACAAAATCTAGGAACAGGCTAGATGAAATCTAAAGTTTCACATGGCAAAAGTATATTTTTTTATCATTTAAAATAACAGAGATGTGGCTCTTTTTTACACCTGGCACTCTTCTGGTTTGTCCATGCTTAGCTTGACCATATGAAAGAACATGGTTTAGTGAAAAAGGTAGGGTTCATAATCATATTGTTCCTTTGTCTCTCATGTACAAGTAAGTAAAATGCATTTAGTTACATAGTGAGAACAACCTCTTTTAGCACTTCAAAGTTGGAAAGTAAACATACTGTACATATTATTTTTTTATCAGATATTTTGGAAGTACAGTGTTCTACACAAGGTTTAGTAAGGTGGTTAGTTACAACAGACTCATTTGATAACCCCCCCCCCCCCCCCCCCAAAAACCCCCCCCCCCCCCTCCTTTATGAATTTCATAAGAAACCAGGAGATAATTTTGTAATTGTGAAATGTCTCTCAAAAAGAAAAAAAAATTGGTGAATAGTGAAAATGCATACTGATCTGTAAAACTGAAAATAAAATCCAGTGTTGAAAATTATTTTGAAACTGAACACTAACTTTAATGTTAAGGTATGTAAGCACATTGGCTGTTCAGAATGTACTACAGTATTACAATATAACCCCCCAAAAACATAGGCGTGTTCTTGGTGTATGTAAATCAAAGACATTAGCATGATCAAAACACACGACAGCGTGAACTTTTATTACCTGAAATTAGTGACAAATTTTTTGTTATGACAGTATTTGATGCTCTTCATTCATTATGATTTTTGTAACATATGAATTAATGTAAGTCACATTATGGTTATAAGTTAGCCATCTGTTATTTGATGCCAGTTGATAATTATGATCACCACCGTCATGGTTGTTCTCTGTACTGTACTGAAGGATTTACCATTTCTACATGCAATATTTCCTTATATTTTAGAAAGTATCCAGTCCTTCATCCCCCTGTAAGACATTAATAAATAATATGTGCAGCCAAAATTTTAATTCTTTCAGCAACCAGGAACAACAGAAGCATATAGAGAACTCCATAAAGATCTGCTTCAAGCAAAACTTAAATACCAACAAACTATGGAAGCACTACTTGGTAGTGCACATGGAGCACAACTCCATGTCGTAGATGGTTTGGTAGGACAAAATGGAGAGCCCCAAGGTAAGCAAAATATTTTTAGGAAGAATTTTTTACTCAATATAACAAGCTTTAGATTGTGATAAGGTAGTAACTGCAGCATGATCATTAAGATTCCAAATTCACCATTTAAGAATAAGTCAAATACATTACTAAAAGCACTGGTTTGTTGTAAGCAATTTTTTGATAGTAAACACGACAAAATATGGGGAAAAACACACAAGTAAAAATAATGAAAGTGAAATTTAAGGAAAATTCTGTACAATATTAAAAGGTTTTAGGTAGGCCAAAATATTAAAATAAAAGCAGTTTATGTTAGAAATAATCCTTATTTTCTAATGAGGAGAAAGCATTGTGATTTGTAATTCATAAGGTGCTGAACTTGTGCCACAAAGTAAACTCTTAGTTGTGAGTCAGGTACTAGCACAAAGCCTAGCTGAGGCTTTGCAATTCTGCTTTAAGTTTCCCAGTTCGCTTCATCATGTAATATAGTGCGTTAGGTTAGACAAGGCTGTACAAAGTGTAGTTGAAATTATGGTAGAAATTTTTTAAGAATCAGTAGATTAAAACATTCAGCCTTCTTATTTATTAAATACTACTGCTTCTTTTAAATGACTACATATTTGATATCTTACAATTTTTATATCCAACAAAGGTAATGCCAGCAGTATGTCAGATTCTAGCAATCAAGTAACAGTTTTAACTTTATTTAAATAATTAATATTGAGTAGTTTTATCTAATGTTCTTCATGTTCAGTTAGTTTACTTCATCATTAAATGTTTTTCAGACTGTATATGCAGTGGCCTTTAGTAATATGTAGCAAGTTAGCCTAGGCTATGAGTAGTTTATGTAGCTGCATTAGAGATTCCAGAATCAGTAAAGTTTAATAAAATACTTTATTTCTTAACATGACCATTTTTTGTATGTAATAATTCTTGTGAATTCAATATTATTTTATTTCCGATTTAAGATCTATTACTAAAACTATAGTCATATAGTTTCAGGATCCTAGTGAAGTTTTCGAACATTCAGCTTTCTTATGATACTAAATCAGTTTCTTTAACAATTTCAAAATTTTTGATGGTTAATATGTTTTTCCTATAATTAAGATGTAATTCTGTCATATAACTATCCATTGTCATGATCTTGGCAGTGCTGTCAGACTTAACCTAAGCCAGTAATGTAGAAAATAGTCTCAGTATCTCTATAAGAGAACTTCTACTGCATATTAAAGCCACCACTGAGCCAACCAAACTTTTTAAATGTTAAGCATGAATTATATAAGGTTTGTACTAATGACGTTATTACCTATGCATTTTGTATTCATGCTGTGTACGTATTCTTTAAACAGTATCAGCAAATGTTGCTCCTAGTCGTGAAAATGAAAATCCATGGCCTGTCCCAAGATCAGTAGCTATTACCAGCACAGCACCTCCCACTACTGCAATACCATCTGTGTCTTCAAGTACAACAGGCAGCAGTACTATAGTATCAGGAACACAAGTGCAATCCGCATCTGCACCTACTGCTGCCACAGCAGCAATGGCAGCAACCAGGAAACCAGTATTTTTATCGAAGCAATGGAAGCTATTCTTAATTCTCAAATGTAGAGAGTTTAAAGTAAATAAATAGATATGTCCTCCTCTTTCTATCTGTCTGTCTTTTATGTAGAATGTGTGTATATATATATATATATATATATATATATATATATATATATATATATATATATATATATGTATGTATGTATGTATGTATGTATGTATATTTGTTCATATGGATGCTTGAAATCACTGGGACACATATTGATTACATGCAGATGTACCACAGGGAAAAATTGAAACAATTTATGTATAATTTCTGGTGGGTTTCATCTTAGTTTTCCAAGACAGTGTCAAGGTGTCTGGCTTTACACCATGCGCTTCATAGTGCACACACAGCTATATTATCATATATATTTCAGAATTTCTTTCATGGGAATAACTAAGTGATTTAAAATGACAACAGAGTAGTAGTGTATTTGGCTATGAATATACTGAAGCAACAGAGAGCAAGATCTTTCACCTGTACTGCAGCATGTTTACTTGAAAATGCCTTGAAGGGAAAAGATCTTGCACTCCATTGTTTCAGTTATTATCTCATTGCCATAAACAGTATTTAGTCTATATAAACATTGGGGTTTATATAACTATACAGGCAGTCCTTGGTTGTTAATGGCAATCTGGTTTTTATGGCGGTTGTCTAGCACCATAAAATCGGCAATTTATGGCGCCATAAAGGCCAAGTTTCGGTTATCGGCACTATAAGTTGTCGATAATAGACTTATGGGGCCATAACATACCTAACAGAGGCATCATTAATGGAAACTTGAGCCATAAATTGCCGGGTTTCGGGTAATGGCGGCTTTAGCTTATCAGCACCCCGCCGAGAATGGAACCCCCGTCGATAACTGGAGACTGCCTGTACATATAGGGGTTGCCCCAATACCCACCCTACGCTGCAGATCCCTGAAACCAAGGGTAATCACAAATACCCTATGTAATAGGGTACAATTTCCATTTATAGTAACCGTTATTAGTTATACATAGCAAAGAATAATAAAAAAAAGGGATACAGGATTTACTATACAGTATAATTGATAAAAAATTAACGTACATGAGCAATTTATGATCATGAATGTAGTGCTAAATTCACAGCAGTCAACTTGCTCATGACCATATTGACCCCAATACCTCTTATAATAACCAATATTGGTTCTACATGACAAAGAACAATGAAAAATTTTGAGTTTTTTCTCTGCAGCATGAAAATCTTGTAAATCCTGACTAGTTTGTTTTGGTCGTATATTTCTTAGCCAGTGATGAAGGACTGATACACTGGTAGAAATTTGCAATACTATTGCAGCTTTTTGTACTATAAGGTTTTTTATCATAAAAGCTTACATTTTAAGGAACATAATAGATATTTATGAAACAATCATAATCAAATTTTTAAACGAGTACCTGACCCCAGCACAAATGAGTCTGGATTTCTTTCCAGCAGTCTAAAGTTTTTATATACTGTCCCCTTAGCATACATAATGTGAATTTCTACCATTGTGTATCAGTCCTTTGTCTATAGCTTGGTAAGTACAAGTTGAAAACCAGTCAAGGTTTACAATCTTTTCATTTTTTCCCTGTGGATTTCATATATACGTATCTATATACTGTATGTATATCTCATAAATCGCTGATTTTCACTTATTGTCAGGCCATTAAAGTGGAACCCCAACCGATATCTGGGGTCTGCATGTATATTGTATATACGTATATATATACACACACACACCAGGCAGTCCCTGGTTATTGGTGGGGGTTCAGTTCCTGAGGGTGTGCCCCGATAAGCAAAAACTGAACTTGATAACTGGATATAAAACTGGAACTTGGCCCATTATGGCACCATAAATCGCCAGTTTTATGGCGCTAGACAAGCATCATAAAATTGGATCACCAATAAGCGAGTCTGCCAAGTGTGTGTGGTGTGTATATATATATATATATATATATATATATATATATATATATATATATACTATATATATATATATATATATATATACATATATATATATATATATAATATATATATATATATATATATATATATATATATATATATATATATATATATATATACTATATATATATATATATATATATATATATATATATATATATATATATATATAAATAATATATATATATATAAAGTATATAAGTAAAACTTCACACTTCACATATCCAGACTAATTTAGGGGATACCTTGTCCAGATTTGCAGATTGTTCAGATTAACCAAATTAATTGCATATAGGGTAGTGTAGGCTAGCTAATTTTAACTAAATTTATTTGACTTAGACTAGACTAGGCTAGCTAAACATTGTAATTATCATCAAAACAATCAAGCATTATTGAGGAGTTATATGTGCTGGCATACCTGGCATTTTTATTCGTTACCTAAGCAGTATCCTTACTTATAGCCTAGCCTAATCTAAGTTTGCTGTAGATAGGTAGCCTATGCTTGACTAAATTCATTACGTCAGCTAGCTTAGGGTAGCTAATGATCATACTTTGTCACAAAAACATCTATGCATTACATGTTTGCGCAAATGGCCTCAACAAATTCAAATTTATACATTAGAGATATGATTGTATAACTTAAATACATATTTTGGTAGAAATTATGATTGAGTATCCTAATTACTAATGGAGATTTTAGACAATATTAGGTAAAATTTTGGGATCAGCTGAGATTGGGCAACGGTTTTTACCAAATCTTTGAATTTCAGGCTATCAATCACACATTTACTGATGTAATGTAGTCTTTCACTTTGTAGCCCCATGAACTTCTGGTGCCTTTCAATTCTTCATCCTGTCAGTAACCCTCCTTAAGTCTTTCACATTTATCTTCTAAAAGAATTGTCAAACTTACAATAAGTTCAGCCTTCTCTTGGGCTTTCCCCATTCAGAGCCCCAAGCCACAAAAGTATGTCATCACATGCCCTTGGAATGTAATCCATTTCTTAGATTGTGAGGTCTTTCCCTACTGACATCATTATGTAATCACTGGCTAAGAGTCATGACAGTTGTATGTCTTTTATGGGCAGAATTTCGTTTATCTGATTGGCTAAGAAGTTTCAGCAAGAAAAAGAGGAGTGCTTTCAGGGAGAAAGAAAAATACCTAATTTCTTGTGATGTGTTGTAGTTGGAAGAATTATCTTAATTTTTGATAGTTTAACTAGTAATTGCAAACTAATATGCATTAATAAGTGTGAAATGATACAATATGCATTGCAAGGTAAGTTTTTGTTATTAGATTTGTGAAGGTATTACAGAAATCCTTTTATAGTATTTTAGAGATAAAGGAATTTTTATTGGATTTATTTGCTTAAGTTGGAAGTTATGGCAACTTTCATTGATATTGGTGAGATTATTGTACTTTATAACAAGAATAATCTTTCTATTAGGCCGACGAGTGATGAGGAGGTTTCCTGCTCTGATTTTGAAAGACCAGTGAAGAGGAAAGTACTACATTAGTGATGATAATTTGAATTTGGAAAGTGAGAGTGAAGATGATAGCATCTTGTTATTGGGTGATGTATAGCAAGCCTTGTAGGAGAGAATGTGGACTCCATACCAGTCCCATTCAGAGCTGTACCTGCCCCATATACACTCGTGCTGGTGATATTGCTCCACTTCTCAGTGTAATTTGTTTGTTCGTAATCTTCTAGATGAAAAAATAAATGTGTTGGAATGTTCACTATTTAGCACAGCATCCAAGGTCAGTAGTCCATGGTTTGGTTCATTATGGCCATACTAACTTACATGAGTTGAGGCTTTCTCTTGGGTAATTTTTAATATGTGTAGGATAAAATTACCTGAAATTCATAATTACTGGGATAGTATATTATAAAGGTAAAAAAAATGTTCCCTAGTTTTGAGAACATTTAGTGGGTCCAAATTATTGGTGAAATTCCTGGCCCTGCAGATAAACGAATGAGAAATTTCCATGTGAATTCAGCTGACCACAGTGTTTATAAGGTAAGACTACTTACTATTTTTTTATGTTTTCAAGTGGCACTTTTATCCTTTGAAGGACATTGCCACTGAAAACACCATGATTGGTTTAATGGGTTGCCAATATCTGCAGTACTGTAAAACTTGTCAGTGGCTCTCATCTTGTGAGGAGAACTGCACTGTTGATGTATGTACAGTATTTTAGAAGCAGGAAGACTCATCAGATGCTTGGTGTTTTCTTCAGGGTTGCTGTAACATCTGGTTCTTTTTTTAAGCCAAGGCTACACCAGGCCAGAATGATAACAGAAATTGTGGGAGACAGCACCCGATCACTTGGAAGTAAGGCATGTTTATATATGAAGAGTAGCACAAGTGGCATTGGCATTGCCCATACTGACATGCAAAAGTATTTGAACAGCAGACAGTGTCTACACTGGTTCACAGAATCACATTAGCAGCAGTAGCAGTGCTGGGATCTGCTTGCTTTCTATGGGAAAATAAGTCTAAGACCACTCACTGCCAAGACTCAGGCCACTGAGGTAACAAAACTTGGACCAAGACTGAGGACCAGCTGACAACAGAGTAGTAGAGGAGTACTTAAAGTGTGGCCCAAAAAGCAACTCAGGAGGGAGGATCGAGTAGCTAAAAAAATCCTTGGAAACGTTTGATTGAAATGAAGGCTCCACGTAAGGGATCCCAGTATGCTAAAGTAAAATGAAGGCTATATCTGTGAAGCCAAAACCATGAGAATTTAAGAAGTTTGCAAGCCTGTAGGAAACTCTTTGTAGGAATGAAGGAGGGGACCAGCTAACAAAAATGGGGAATAGAGTGACTTGGAGAATGTCACATTGAAAAAAAAAAAAAAGGGTTGGGGAACAGCAAAAACTTTCCTGCCTTCAAATGATGAAGTTACTTCATGTGCTAAAGTAAATTTTATACATTCATACCACATATCCTCATTCTAGTGCAGGTTGCATTGAAGAGTCCTGGTTGTGTTTGTGTTACACACTAGCTACAGGTGTAGAAAGGCTTTGATTAAATGGACAGGCATCTAAACTTGCACACTTCTACCTCTCATTGTTCTAAATTAGGCCCCCCAAGATTAATATCCAGAACCAATGAAAAATCTTACATATTTCTCTTACTGCTTCCTGAGACATCTGTAAATTCTCTATAAAATATGCAATGTTGGAGATGGCACTACTGTGTCAGAAAACGTGCACTTCTGAGTCGTAGCCAGAAAACCTTCAAGTAAGATCTGTATCCCCAGAATCCTGTGTAATCTGATGATGAGATTGGCAGTGTATGCCCCCAACCATCTAGAAAGTCTGGGGGATGTCTCATCAGTATAGAAAACTTGGGCAAATCATTCTTGCTTTGGCCACAGTATTACCTGGAACTAGCCCCATTGAAGAAAGGCATATATTCCTCGGGTTCTGTGTTGGCTGCTCAACAGTCATGTAGATCATCCAGCTCTTGAGGATAGATAGCATCTCGCCTAATTGTACGGCTGCAAAGAGGAGGTGTGTGTGTGACTGGCCTCCTACCCTCTCTTTTTGTACCTTTCTAAGGGATGATTAACAAACTGTCATGCTAGAAGGGCGTGTATGCAGGTATTCTAGATGACTGAGTATCCTGTCTATAATCTAGCTCTTTTTGAGTTCATCCCAGCCTATCTTCTAATCAATGACATTACCTTCCATTTATTTGAATGCCCAGAGGTCTGGCAGTTGAACAGCACACATGTTCAACAGATCAGAGGCATGGGTCATCTTCCTTTGATCTTACATGACCAGGAAAGAGGCCCCAGGTGAGGTGAACTACCAGTCATTTCAGATATTTGCTCAGAATCCTCCCACCCAGGAGTAAGTCTCCCATATATAAAGACTGAGGGTTTGTATACATGTAGGAACAAATGACAAATTTTTATATTAATTTGTATTTTTCCTAATATACAAACCTGAGGTCTTTACATACCTAAGTGGCCCTCCTCTAGCCACCCCTCATTCTGCCTCCTGGACCAAAAGGTAAAGTGAATGCTTAACATCTGGATGGGAGGGATTCGTCCCCTTCCGTCAGTATCCAACTACAGTCCGGTCCCGAATTATGTGTGTTTTAATTGTGTGATTCCCCTTTTATGCGGTCGCTAGTTCTCCAAAATAGATTTTCTGTATCTGCGAAGCTGTTCAAAGTCTGAGAGTCAAATATTTTGGTGGGGGCGGGGGGTTCGCTGGTATCTGAGAGAAGGGGTGGGGGAATGCTTGGAGGAAAAAGCTATTATTCCTCCAAGGGGGAATGCGAGAGAAAGATTTCCTGCTCAGCCATTAGCTAAGACGGAAGGCTCTGCCTCATGCATATGTGACGTCATAGTGCAGTGTGTATGAATGATCAGTATCATCACCATCGTTATACATATTATTCAGATCTGCGAAGTGTATTTTGAATGATTGATATCATCAGCATCATCGCCATAGGTATTATTCAGATCTGCAAATTGTACTCTGAGGCTTCTGCTCAGCCATTAGCTAAGACGGAAGGCTCCACCTCACTCATTTGTGACATCATAGCGCAGTGTGTATGAATTATTGGTATCATCATCATCATCATCGCCATACGTATTATTCAGATCTGCGAAGTGTAATCTGATCATCCGCATCATGTATGCATCTGCCTAGAAGTCGAAGAGGGAGACCTATTTTCTCAAAACTAAAAAGCTTGCCCTTAAGTTAAACACGAAGAAAGGAGCAACTTCCTTTTTGGCAGCAGTCGACAACTTGTTTTGACTAACTATTGGCTTTTGATCATTTATTTTTTTCTATTGTTGAAATAGGTTTTGATGAAAATGACTAGTAAAAGTGATTAACAGAGAAGCAGATGTTTTTGAGAGAGAGAGAATCGTTCGATCTAAACTCTTCAAGAAACTGTCATTTCATGTTGAATTTTGCATTTTTATAATTTCTTTTTAAGAAATTGTAATTTCATATCGAATTTTGAATTTTCATCAGTTCTTTTTTATCATAGAATGAATTTATATGAAAACGATTACATAGTGACCATGCCGGACAAAGAAACTGAGACAGGCGCTCGTAACCAAGTTGTTAGGCCTAACGAGTGAAGACACGCATGATCCGCCTGTCTCCAAAGCCTTCCCTCAGCAGAACTCTTCACGGAGGATGAGATAGAGGAGTTTGAAGGTTTTTGGCAGACAATAGGTAGAGGAAATTCCATCTACAAGGTTTTTTAAAGGATCCACAAGGTTTTTTAAAGGAAATGACTGTATTGTACAATACACTTGCACCCAATGATGGCATTGTTTACGATTGGGAGTTTTCACCATTGTGTGTGTAATTTTAAACCTTTTCAAGTTATTAAAACCATTTTAATGTGTTATTTATCCATAAGAACAATTTCATATTAGAAAAAATTACAGTATAGTACATTGAAAGTAGTATAAAAAAGTTTGACTGGGTAAGTTGCCATTTGCCTTGGCCCTAACGGAATTACGTATTCTCATAGGTATGCGTTTCAAAATATGCAAATTTCCAATTCTGCAAGGCTGTGGATCGACCAAATTCTCGTATAATTTGGGGACCGTACTGTACCAATATCCACCTTGTTTTAAGTTAAACGGTTGGTTCCAGTTCACACTAAAAGTAAATCCCATTTGTAAAGACCTCAGGTTTGTATGTTTGAAAAAATACAAGTTACATACTTTAAAAATCTGTCATTTTTTAAAATGTATGGTTTCTGTATAGTAGTTTTAAAGAACAAAATGGATACTGATCTCAAGTAAAAAATGGTATGACTTCATAACAAATTAATTCCGAACAGGGATCCAGTTAACCACTTTCATTATCAAGACATTTAAGATGTAGATAAATGATATTGGAATGAAGGATATTAATTATACACCTTTCTGTTATAAAATACATATAATTCCAAGAAGAATGAAAGAAAAAATAATTATACTTGAACCAATCCCTACATCCAAGTCAGTAGGACAATCTTTTGATAAAAAATGTACAATACACTTTCTCTTGTTCTTTTTACAGTAAACCTCCTTCAGCATTCCTACATTAATGGAGTCAATCATTTACCCAGGACATTTAATACAGGACAGTATACTATTGATCTTACTAACTCTTTGTTATTATTCCACTTAACATAGTTCTATTGTAGACCTCTGTGATATAACAGGTCTTTATCTCTGAACTCATGATCAATATGTACCTGATTTAAAAAAAAATTCTTGTAACTAGCAATGTTTCCGACCCTATAAAGATAGTTTTCTGGAGTCCAATACATGGAAGACCTTTTCTCATCTTCCCTGCAGTATCAAACACCACATAACTCACTGCAGATCACATCGGCCCTAAGTAAGCCACTGTAGTTGAATGGTCTAACATGAAGCCTATATCGACACTTGTCTTATTGTTAGAAGAGGACAAGTTGCTGAACTTAGAAAGTCCGACTCCCTACTCTGGGATATTTGTGCATAAGTCTTTCTCCTCTCATATCAATTTCCTCATATCTTGAGATCTACTACAGTCTAGTTTAAATATCTTACACATTTACCACCCCCAGGGTGAGTATTTGGAGAATCACCACTAGACATGAAGGTTGTAAATCTTTCTCATAAGAGACTGAATAATTTGTTTGCCATTAAGAACTACCAGTTTACTTTTAATGTTGGAATAGGAAAGTTATCGAGTAGCAACAGCGCATCCACTGCACAACTGAAGTTGGAGGGGCTTTGTTTGGAAACAAGTATGGGACTAATTTCTCTTGTGGAACATTTTATCAAAATGTTGAATCAAAGTTCTTGGATCCCTGGTATTTAGGCCAGTTATGGATGCTGACATGGTTAAACTCAACCAGGAGATAGCTGGCCTCAGGATCTATGCCCCGGCTATAGTTGGAGAAGCCTTGTATGGAATTATGCACACTAATCTTATAATCCCCCTCTAACCATCACCAATTTGCCTCTTATTGCAATAAATTATTACTAATAAATAGTTTCACAAAACCACTGTTAATATTCTGAACTCACTGGGTTGTCTGGTGGCCTTTAACCTGTTAAGCGTCACCCACGTAATAATACGTTTACCACGATCTACTCGGTAGCGCCTTCAACGGGATATTACGTTCAAGACTTTAACTGTGCTTATCAAGCCGTCAGCCCCGTAATAATACGTTTACTCGTATAGAAAGTGTAGGAACATCATTTGGTAACATACTCAGCACACGGGAAACTTATTTCCAGCCTGGCAACTCTTTCCTGGTGGTCGCTTATGCTAGAAAACTGCGTCTCTCTACTGGTTTTCTTTCAGTGCGCTTCGGGCGTTTATCGAGACAAATATGTTATCGCGTCTTTCATAATGAATGTCCCAAAGAGGAAGCGTATTTCTTCAGGTGAGATCAGTCAAATACTAGATGAGGAGTCTGATATTGATAACCTATTTGATGATGAGAGCTCTGGTTCTGAATCCTCCAGTGATGAGGATACAAACTTTTCTTCCAATAGCGGGAGTGAAAATGACTTTTCTTTGCCGAGTGACTGGACTCCAAGAGAGAGAGAGAGATCCCTTTACTTTAATTTTTTTTTACTCCAACATTTAATAATTTCCTACACTTAACTACAGTATGAATAATAAGAATAAAAATCAATATTAACTTTGAAAAACTATCATCAGTGCTATGATCGCTGATTACAAAAAAAAGCGTGACGGTACGTTAGCAGTGAGCTCATCCGGAGCGGACACTTAACAGGTTAATATATGTATTAATCTTATCCATTATATGGCATACTCCTTAAGAATGTAATTAGAAGAACTGAAAATGTTGAAGATTCTAGCAAAATTTCATTTAAAGGTTTTTCCAACACTGCATATACATATATTAATGGAAAACTGAGCAGTCATATTCCAAAAAGCCTTGTAGTTTTCTGTAAAAGAAAACTATTGTGCCAGCTTTGTCTCCCTTCAGATCTTAAAATCTACTGAGGCTAAAGAGCTGCAAATTGGTACGTTGAACGTCCACCCTCCAATCATCAAGCATACCAAATTCCAGCCCTCTAGCCTCAGTAGTATTTATTTTCTTTAAGGTTAAAGTTAGCCATAATCATACAGGCAGCACTGTAGATACCAAAAACATAGACCACCAACGGACAGTGGCCATGTTTCGGTGAAACGCGGCTAGGAGTTTTTATGGGCTGGGTCCCACCGGGCAGAAAACTCAATTGCGCCAAAGAAACCAAGGCACTTTTTTTTTTTTTTTTTTTGCTGTATATTTGTTTTATTTCACTAGGTCTAGTTTTAAGTTGTAGCCACTGTGCTTCAGACTTCTACAGTTGCCTCTTATTTGGTAAAGAAAGTGACAGGAGGATGAAGACCAGTCACTGATCTTTCTCCACTGCACAAGTTTGTTCAACAAAGTTCAAGATGGAAATACATACCACAGTCCATTTTGCATTCAAACAGGTAACATTATTCACAGAAGAGATGAAGACACTGTGCACTTATTCAAGATATTCCATAAGAACTTGGGTTAACTAAAATGTAGTAGATGTTTGAAATTATGTTTAAAAATTGATAAATTAATAAGCTTGTGATGGAGCAAATTATTTTTCAAAAGCAAATTGTATTTTTAAAGAATTTAGATCAGTTGAATGAGGATGCATAATACCATCATCATGTTATCAAATTGCCAAGACAATTACTTCCATAACTACTCTTTCTTACTCCTTCTCTACTGATTAAATTTTATTTGATTTCAGAAAGAGAGATGGACATGGCGTGTGAAGCATATTCACAGTTTTATGTTATGCCAAACTCTCTACAAAGGCAGTTCACTAATGAAAATGCATTTATGAATTCAAATAAGCATATTGCACTCATTTCATGAGAGAAAACTGACTGACTATAACACATATAACAGATTTTTACATTTATTTTCAGTGTTGCAAAAGACTTCTGACACTGCTTGGATAACAGCTGAACCATGAAAACTACAGAATGAGGGAAGAAGGGATTTTAACAAATGTTAAAAGTACCTTTTAGTAGGTACATTATAACTACCGGTAGTTCCCACACTGGGCATTAATGCATATTATTTTTGGGAAAAAAATTTAAGCTTCCTTGTTCCTGTAAACTAGTATTAACTGTGTCACCTACACTAGTTTAAATTCGTGAGTAAAACAATCTAACTGAACTTTTGCTCACTATGTACGTAAAAATGGAACAATTGCTGCTACTAATATCCTACGATATAAAAATCCAGGTACATTGTACTAAGGTTTCTTTCATAAAAACCATAGCTTTGTAAAATAAATGAGCTTGAATGGATCATGTTCAATATAAATAAGTGACCCATGTACATGTATGTGAAAACATTGTCTGCTCAAGAATTTTACAGAGGCAGAGTGAAATTACATAAATTCAATTCCAGTTAGGTTGAAATATTTTTCACAATTGGTCATGTTCCAAAAATTCTTAATGTTCACTGTCAATAAAAACTTGGAAAATTTGCAATGCAAATGCTCTATGCAATATACACACTACACTACAATGTACAGTACTAAATTCAATACTCAAGAAAACATTGAGGTACACAACCTAGTTCCCAAAATGTTTAAAGTGTACTGTTTATCACAATATATCACATCCTGAGTAATCCTGAATACAGTACTGTGAACTAAATTACCCCGTACAATACATACAGCATGTAAAATTCCATCTATACATACATCATTAAACCCTCTTCTGGCTCTTTTTTCCCTTCTTTTTTTTACTCGAGGATGAAAGTGAGGAGTCAGAAGAGGTGTCAGACAAACTAGAAGAGTCTGATTCTGAATCAGAATCTGTATCTGTTGATGACGATGAAGAATCCGACGTGGATGAAGAAGATGAGGAAGTGGAAGATGACGATGATGATGATGATGATGATGAACTGGAACTACTAGAGGAGTCCGAATCATGAGAATTACTTCGTTTTTCCAACTTCTGCCTTTTCTTTTTCATGGCTATCATTGTTTTTCTGAAAAAAGTAACAACCTTAAAACATTAAACTTTCAAGATAGTTTTCATTTTTGCTAGACATACAAACCAATCACTGCAAAGGCAACAAAAAAGTTAGTAGTAAAACAATATATAAGGAGAAAGGCTCCAAAACTTATGTCTACGTAGCAAGAATCTTGTTGAAATGTTTCAATATGTCAATATGTATACACAAATTATAAAAAAATATATCAGCAATATACATATAAAAACAAATATATTCAAACATAAAAAGAAAGTCGAATGGCAATGGTGCTTCTGCTCCTACCATTGGTAGCTATTACCACCTTGCAAAAGTTCAGCAGCTGCATTTCCAGCTAGCTGAAAGTTAATCCCATATGTAATGACCAAGTGTTGGTATGTTAGGAAAAATACAAAATTACTTTAAAAGTTTGTCATTTCTCATTGCCAGCTAACAAGCATTTTTCGTTTGATAACAGGGACTATGCAGGGACAGATGAGGTGTAATTTAGATAAAAGACATGTTTTGTACACTTTTTATATCTAGGAACATGCAGATTCTCTTACAAAATGACAAATTTTTAATCAATTTGTCTTTTTCATAGCTAACAAACCTGAGGTCTTAACAATAGGATAATCTTCTAGCACCAGCTGGAAACCAGTTAAAAAACAATCAAAGATTGTAAAGCAAGGAATCTGTGGTGTCTGACAACTCATGCGTATAAGAGGTGGGTGCTGGTCACTGACCAGGCTTAGAACCTCTTGGGTGGGAAGATCATCTAATAGAAATGACTGACAATGTTCCTGTTGCCACCTAGAAAAGTAATTTTCACAGTTTGTCAATATATCAGTAGGAAACATAAAAACTTATTTTTCCTGTTTAGTATGGGATGTACAGGTTTGTGGCAGCAATTTTATCATCAAAAGGCCCAGGTAACAAAATTTTCAGAGTGCCTCAGTGGTGTGGTTGGTATGGTGTTGGCGTCCTGGCGTCCCACCTCGGTGGTCGCGAGTTTGATTCTCGGCCACTCCATTGAGGAGCACCTCAGTGGCGTGGTTGGTTTGATGTTTGCTTCTCACCTCGGTGGTCGTGGGTTCGATTCCCGGCCATTCCATTGAGGAGTGAGAGATGTGTATTTCTGGTGATAGAAGTTCACTCTCAACGTGGTTCGGAAGTCACGTAAAGCCATTGGTCCCGTTGCTGAACAACCACTGGTTCCATGCAACGTAAAAATTCCATACAAACAAACAAACATTTCATTGAGGAGTGAGAGATGTGTATTTCTGGTGATAGAAATTCACTCTCGACATGGTTCAGAAGTCACGTAAAGCCATTGGTCCAGTTGCTGAATAACCCCTGGTTCCATGCAATGTAAAAACACCATAAAAACAAACAAAACGATAACAATTTTTCACACTTATGCCTCCCCACTGTAACAGGGGAGACAGACGTTACACCATTGAACTAAAGCCCGAGAAAGGATAATCTACTGTGTAGCCACCTACATTGCTACCCCTTTTATTTCATATTCTGAATGCTGCCATACCTTGGGTATGTTGCATTTTTGTCCAAGTAAAGCTCTGTTAGCTACACAACCTGTTGCGCAAGTCCTAAAGAAGTGCCCAAGAACTTGTAGGCAACATTGCTAATACACAGAATGAAGTGAAGGTGATATGTCAACTTCAGACCCCCAGCCCCTTGATACCTGTAGAACTAAGAGGTTTCTAAAGAAAACCAGGAATTGGGCAATACTCCTGAATTCGTGGGTGCTTATCCCAGACTGGACGACCATTCCTCTTGCCAAACCCATATGCACATCTGACCATCTTAATAAGCACTCCTCCATACGCCTGCTGGTAATAATAATACGTATAGGTGTGAATACTAAGGCCTAAGCTGTTAGGTTCTATCCAGATAGTACTGCAAGGCTTGCACCAATAACTACAAGTGATTTGGATTGGACAGGTTCTGAGTTTCTGTTGCAGGAAAAAAGAAGAAGAATGAGTGACCCCAACCCTCCAAATACCAGACTTCATACAAAAGATTGGATGGATAGCTCATCTCAATGAAGCTGGACAAGAAAGGCCATGATGTGTTGCTAGTAGCTTCAATCAGATACTCTTCAGACAATGCGAACTTCTAAAAACTACAGCCAACTTCTAAAAACCACAGACTTGACAGGACTATTTCTGTGCAACTTAGAGGAAAGCCTCCCCCTCACAGGAACTGTGAGGGCTATGCAAAGTCTTCACAGAATAATGGTACCCCAACAGGTTGGGATGACTCTTGGATTCAAAACACTTCTTGGAAAGGGGTAATTCAGTAGATTCATGAGGGTGCTCATAATGTCCCAACAGCCTTGAACTCTTGGGAAAGGACCTCCCTGAACTTTTCCTGTGCACTCAGAACCATTTGGTAGAATCCCAATTATCTCTGGGGGATTGGAGGCAAAATTCTGTCCTAACTGATTTCTAATTGTCCTGGTTCTTTGGAATTGCATGTAGGGACTAAGGGTACATGCATGATTGGTCACTTAACATGATAGGGTCATCATGTTTTCTGTAACTGGAAACTAAGGAACATATAATAATTTCCAACAACAGGTAAGCTGAACACTTCCTCTGTTCTATTTTGGAACTGCACGTATGACATGCCTAATGCTGTACACATTCTAGCCAGTTATCTTTGTTTGTCTGAAAGCTGAACAAAAAATGTACAAACAACAATTCTTTACTCAGCCATGACATCTGCAGACCACACTGTACAAAATAAGAGGTTAAAGTATTGGTGTATAATGTGAATAATGATTCTATATGGATTTTTCAGAGGAGACAATGTATATTACATACAGTATTTACACTGGATGTATCTTTCACCAGTTACCACTAGCAGTATAGTTCAACAAAGGTTCCATCCGTAACAATTTATATTTATAACAGATACAGTTTCAACTAATATGAACAGTACATTTGTACCAATGCACATAATCTACATGGGCTAACACAATAATATAATATAACTGCAACACTTACAAATACTCCATCTGCTGTCCCTGCTCTTCTTGTTTTAGTTGCTTATTAAGCATACAAGTCCTTGATTCACGATGAACATATTTTCTTTTGCCTGTGCATTCGTAGGTCCAATGCCCCATCTCTAGACATTTCTGACATCGTACACCTTCTGCTGATGGTTTCCTGATGGAGGAAGTTAACGTTACAGTACACTTTTAGGGTATCACTTAGTATTAAGGCCCTTTATAGCATTACTTTCCTATATGTATCATAGTACTGAATTCTAAAAACAGGCCATACATCATACAAAATAGTAAATATACCAGCATCAGGCGCAAGTCAACATACCACAAAACAATGGTAATTTATAATAAATATAATTACAATTACCATACCCATCAATTATAAACATCCAGAAATTATAACACACACACACACATATATATATATTATATATATATATATATATATATATTATATATATATCTATATATATATATATATTTATATAATATTATATATATATATATATAGATATATAATTTCCTTAGTTTCTTTCTGTACTATATTTTGATTCAATCATGGGTCCCTAGACAGCCATTGCAGACAAGGAGAAGAGTGGTTCTTACTGTAAGAATACAGTAAGAACCACACTTTAACTTAAGGAGGAGATTGAAATGTATAAAAGAGGCATTTGTGTGGCTGATTTATCATCTTATTTTTAATATTTTATAAATTCACTATCATAATTAGGCTTGTTTTTCAGTGTTTTATTATTTGCAACAAGTACAGAAAGTACATAATACACCTAGCTTGGCCTATGGTGCTCGGTCAACCATTGGTAATACAGCCGCATTGGATGTAGGCCAGTTTTTTATGCAGTACTATAGATTTAAGAATAAAAAAAGGATGTCTAATACAGTATGATATCTAACTATGAACTTATTTAATTTTAATTTAAGCGTAATGTTGTGTATAAATAGGCAAGGTTGGGGTAATAACTGGTGGTCAAGAAAGTTTAATTCATTTCCAGTTATTTCTTATAGAGTAAATAAATTCAGATCGCGCCTGAATCACATCTCAACGCTTATTCTGGAACGGCGAAATACATTGGACGCCCCCAATCCCTAGTGGATGTTGTATCCACGGTTACGTTCCTTGCAGTTCGTGCAGAACTATTCTGTATAATTATCCTGCAAGAAACGCAACCGCGGATACGACATCCACAAGGGTTTGGGGCGTACAATGTATTTCGCCGTGTTTAGTACTGGCCCCTGGGGGTTAATTATAGTCGTCCGAATAAATATTACTTAACATTCTTGTTCAGTAGGTAAAACTGCATAGAAAAACCGCAACTGCCATAGTCTGGGCCGCCACGGATAGGTACCCTAGATCTACCTAGCTAGGTATACGTATAGTACTACCTACCTATTCCCTATATGTATATGAGTAGGTATACAAAGACTAGCTATACCTAGCTATATTTCCTCTGAATGCCTGTAGCTGGTTCACTTAAGGTAGATTCTTGGATGAGCCGTATGCTTATGAGACATTTGTTTGGCGGCCGCTGATTGGCTGGAACCGGGAGGTAGGCAGCTTCCAGCCAATCTGCGCCCGCCAAACAAACGTCTCATAGGCATAGGGCTCACCCTAGAATCTACCTTAAGTGAACCAGCTATAGTGAACAGTCTAGTAAACAGTTTAGCAGTAAGCATTCCAGAGGGGAACATAGTAATACCCTAATCACACTTACCCTAGATACCACGTCTTAAATTGGGGGGGGGGGGGGGGGGGGGGGGGGGGGGGGGGGGGGGGGTTGCACTCTCAAAACAATCTAGCCTACTACTCTGCACACTACCCCAAATAGCTGTGCATCTTTTCTTCTATGGAATTTTGTATTTGGAGTTATTGTTACCTAATGAGCTGTAGGCGAATTAGGGGTACCTAGCTACCTAGCCTAGGTACGTACCTAGTAGGATACAAACATCCTGGCCTGTGTTAGGCCCTCTTCCTTTCGTTATATGCTAGCAAGGGTAAAATTTCTGCTGAACTGCGCAAGTTATTTAAATGGTAAGCGCCTGATTGGAAGCAGTTTGGAGGCACATCTCAGCAGGGATCCACCCAAACCTAACTTATCCAAGGGTGCCCTGCCCTGTCCCATTAGGTCAGAGTGCACAACAGAACGACGTGGTATGTGCAACTAGCTATTCTGCCGTTTACCCTGCATATTACCATGGAAGTCACAATAAATATTAAAATTAATATACTTACGATCGATTTCCTAATAGTCTTCCATTTCCTACTGGCATCTCGACGTAATTTTTAAGGTCAACCCTGAACAGTGGATAAAGAGATGTTTACAACTTAAAAATCTACCTCACAACATGTGAGAAGGAAGGACCTGCTCATAGTGGCAATATTATTATGATGGTTTTCAGGTTACTATTCTATCTATAAATAATCATGGAACAAAATACCCCCACTGTTGCATGGAATGGATTTGTAAAATTAATATAAATAGTAATGCGATGTGATTGTACAGAACTATTGTTTTCTTATATAGAGCTTTAAGTCACTGAATTCCGAATGTAGAACATGACTGGGACCTCTGACAGCTCAGATTAATGTCAAAATATAGATAGGACAGGTACTTCCAGATGGTTGAAAAAATAAATACGTTAATAAATTTCTTATAATATCCAGCTAGAGATCTATTTTTAAAATGTTCATCCTTTACCTATTTTCAGTTTTACTAATGTATCACAACTACCGAGCAATGACAATGACATATTTTTCGGGAGATCTGGATCAATGAAATCGGATGAATCAAACATTGTTAAAACATGGACAATACTATATATTTGGGATCTTCTATTGAAATAAAAGTCAGGGGCAACAAGTACGAAAGTTTCATGAAACCGCATTAAAAAAAACTGTAAAATCATTATAAAGTCCTCCAAAAATTGAAGCCGGTTATTTTATATATACACTCCGAATAAAGTGGTTTTTTATCATGTAGATATGATAAAACTTTGATGCAATTTCGTAGTTTTAACATTATGACGACGCAGCACTTACGTTTATTCTCAGGTTGAAGTCAACCATACAGAATAAGCTGTGATATTTGTCATGTGTCTATTGAACAACGTAAACATACAACACGTGCCTACCTAACCTGCCATAGTTAACTACGTACCAAATTATCCGGTAATCAATCACACTCAATCATTTTTATGTTTAAATCAAATATTGATGTTATTTCTACTATATCTGTTCACGCACAGTAAGTTTTGTAATACCTAGTTAGTGTAGGACACCACTTCAGAGTTCGTCTGCAATTTTGTTGGGCATACCTACCTAATACTACTACTACCTAGCCTATAGTAGGTAGGTACTAGCCTAGGTACTTTACCCAAGACCTGTCATCCACTACCTACTACCTACTTTAACGCAAATAATAGTCCCACTTAAGTATTTATGAAGTATTAGGCTATAATCGTTTTTAACAGGAAGGGCTTCATTTGGTACCGGTGTGTTTTCTGTTATTTAGTGCTACTAGCCTAGTAGGTACCTAGCTAGCTAGTAGGTACTAGTAACCAGCTAGGCTTAGGTACTACCTACTAGGGCTAGTAGTAGGTACAGGTAGCTACTACCTACTACCTATACTCTCTGTTTTTTTCCATCTGTCCATCCGCCTGTGGTGTTTTGGCATGGTAACACTGCATCCCGGGCTTTAAATATAGGGTTACACTAGGCTATGTGTAAGTTTTAGGTAAATAAAAGGATATCTGGGTGTACATTTACAACTGAAAAGTGTTTTACCTATTAATACTATACTGAATGCGAATTACACCGTTAATATTTGAAATAGGATAATATTTAAAGCCCGGGCAAAATGGTGTTACGCGGCCCGGACAACTAAACTGTAATCAACAGTTTAGTTGTCCGGGCCGCGTAACACCATTTTGCCCGGTCTTTAATAACTCCGCCAAGGTAAGTAGTTCTCGCAGACGTCCCACAGCCATCCTGTTGGTATTAGTCCCTTGCCCAACTAATCTTTAGGAGCTCCACTTTATTTTACGTTATTTGATATTTTTAAATTATTCTATATTTTTACCCTTGCCCAACAAATCTGTAGGAGCTCCACTTTTGTTTTACATTATTCTCGCAGACGTCCCACAGCCATCCTGTTGGTATTAGTCCCTTGCCCAACTAATCTTTAGGAGCTCCACTTTATTTTACGTTATTCGATATTTTTAAATTATTCGATATTTTTACCCTTGCCCAACAAATGCGTATGATTCAATAAGGGGAAAAATTTACAATAGGTAGGTAGTTGCGCGGCCTGGTTTCTGCCAGTCGTCGACTGCGACAGGTTCCTCATAAATAATTAGACCTAACCTTTCCTATCT
>NC_087212.1:70103942-70140664 GCF_015104395.2 Macrobrachium nipponense | reverse complement strand
TCGTAGCCGTAAGGAGAGAGGGAATGGGGGAGGAATTGGATACTCGCTCGCCTTCCCAGTGGAACTAGCAGTTGGAGAAGAGTAGGAGCAGCCATCGCCTTGCGGCGATGGCCTCTCAGAGTTCTGGGAAAACGTATCGTCAGGAGAAAACGTTTTCCCGAGGTGGGTTACGAACTCTCACTGTAGGTAAGGGTCTGCCGCCACTGTGAACGTCGTCTGGGTGGGGCTGATCGACACCTGGACAGGAGAGAGCCGATACCGTCCTCCGACTCATTCCAGCCCTCGTCGAGGTCGAAACCTCTCAGGAGGACCGAAGGAGTATTTAAATACGGTGTCCGAAGACACGTAGAAACGCCGCTGTCGCAGTAGAGGAGGTGGAAGTAGCTTGATCGACCGGCCAGAACTGAGAGAGCCTTCTTGTCCGGAGACGAGAGACTCTGGTTCAAGACAGAATCGGCAAGCTCCGATCGCGGCAAAACCCACCGTCGTTTGGGTTCCCTCTCGAGGGCCCCAAAACGACTCGAGCAGAGACATGGGCTCTGCTGGTGGGAGCGGCGATCCTTCCCCCAGGTCGTTGTGCTGACGAATCAGTGCAATAACCTGGGCAAAGTTACTCTGAATCTCGGAAGTTACAGCGTCTTGAGGAGTAGGACCATCCAGTCCCTCCAACAAGAGCAGCTCCCAAGACCCTCCTCCTTCAGAAGAAGACCAGCAAATGATCCTGACGGTTTGCCTACAATCACTTGCGCGTACGTCCTGGCTGGTCCTAAGACCATACCTGGCACGTGCGGCGTCGTGACGGGATCGTGAGCGGCGCATCTCTCACGATCACTCCTATATCCTCGCTCTTCCTGGCGTATGCCGAGGAAGTTGAAGGTATCGGAGAGACAGAACTGACGCTACCACCCCCCGTCACTCGCCTCCAATCACTTGCGCGTACGTCCTGGTTGGTCCTAAGACCATACGTGGCACGTGCGGCGTCGTGACGGGATCGTGAGCGGCGCACCTCTCACGATCACTCCTAGCTACCTCGCTCTTCCCGGTGTAGCCCGGAGGAAGTTGAATTGGTAGTGGAGAGACAGACCTGACGCTCCCCCCCCCTCGCTCGCTGGCAGGACCAGCGTACGTGTGGGGGGCTGCAGCCGATCACCAACCCGCGGTGGGGATCGATCTGCAGGCCTGGCCGTGCCACTCACCTGTGGCGAGCGGCTCGACTGAGCACGTCGACCCCGGTCCCGTGCGTCAGACGAGCTGCTGCTGGTCATCGTATCCGCCCGGTCCCTGTGGGAGCGGCGGTCAGGTGACCTGCAGAGCTCACTTTCGCGGTGAGACCGGTGAGCGTCCTCGCGGCATGTCAAACCGCTGGTACCAGCCGAGGCTGGTACCCGTCGGTCGAGGGGACCTGGGGGACCTCTTCCCAGCCTCAAACCCGTGGCCGGTCAGAGACCGTCACGTCCACCGAGGTACCGGCTGGTCGCTGCGAGAGCGGCCGCTGGCCTGGCGAGAGTCACCTGAGCGGCTCTCGGCAGTCTTCTGCTCCGTGCCTCGGTCATGACGCTGAGCGAACTCAGGCGTCTTAACTTTGGCTGCACGGTCACCCGAAGGAGACCGTACACTCGGAACTTCTCGCGGACGAGAAACCGAGCCGGTACCTGGCTTAGCAGCAGAGCTGCCAAGACCAGGCGAGGGTGTACCAGCGGTAGCCAGCACATCCTTGGTCCCCGTCTTCTTCTTCTTCTCAGAAGAGGAGACGGGCCCCGTTCCCGAAGGAACAGGAGGACCACAGAAGAACCCCCCCGTCACACCGTGTGTGTCGCGCCCTTCGAAGTTCCCGAAGGAGTCTTCTTAGGGGGAGGGGGAAAACCCGGTTACCAGCTGGTCGCTGCGAGAGCGGCCGCTGGCCTGGCGAGAGTCACCTGAGCGGTTCTCGCCAGCCTTCTGCTCCGTGCCGTGGTCTTGGCGCCGAGCGAACTCTGGCGCCGAAAACTTTGGCTGTACGGTCTCCCAAGGGAGAGCGTACACTCGGGATCTCCCGCGAACGAGAGACCGAGCCGGAACCTGGCGTAGCGGCATCGCCGCTAGCACCAGGCGAGGAAGTACCAGAGCTAACCGATACTCCTCTGGTCCCCGTCTATCTCTTCCTTATGGAAGGGGAGACGGGCCCCGCGCGCCCGAGGAGCAGGAGGACCAGCAGAAGGACCCCCCGTCCCACCGAGGTGGGACGGGGGGGGGCCCTTAGAAGTTCCCGAAGGAGACTTCTTAGGGGGGAGAGGCAGCCTTCTTCTTCTTCGGCTTATGGGCCTTAGAAGTCGAAGGGGAAGAGGCAGCAGCAGACGAAGACGAAGATGACACCTTCCTCTTCTTCGTCAGCTCACGCAGGACAGTCATCAGGTCCTCCATCCAGGCCGGAGTCGGGCCTATTGCCGAAGCACCTGTCCGGAAGGACCTGGGACTGGGGAAGACACACCATGGGCAGGACCAGCATGGACAGGCGCAGGAACCAGGAGCGACAGGAACAGCAACCAGCTCAGGAGCGGCAGGAACAGCGGCAGCGGTAAACACAGAAGGGACAGCCAAGCCAGTAGCGGGAACCACATCAGCGACAGGTACGGCAGGCCCAGCCATCGCCTCGTAGAATCATCGGCAGCCAGCGGGAACCTGGTTACTGGCGGCCGGTCCGGGAAGCGAGCTGCTGGAACAGCGGAAGTCTGGGGCAGGCAACACGAAGAAAACACAGGCGGCGGCGGCATACCCCTCCTCGGTACGGCGGCGACCGGCCCTAGAAGCGGCAGACGGCGTCACCGACACAGCATGGGGAGTGTAGACCAGCGGGGGAAGCAGCATAAGCGGCCGTGAAGGTTGTAGTGGAGACCGCTCCAAGGTCACCGCCCCAGACCTCGCTAGACGCTGCAGCAGATCGTGGATGCTAGGCACGCCCTGCAGCCGCAGTGGCCATACCTGTCCAAGGTCGTCTCCCACGGATGTAGCACCTGCGGTAGCACAGACAGATTAGTAAGAGGGGTTCCCTCACGGGGGGAGACATGCCCCACCCGAACGAAAGGAAGACCCCAAATACAAAATACGAGGAAGCTGAGCGCGGGGGGGGCAGGAAAGAAGACGAAGAATCGGATACCAAGGGAGTCGCGGGAGCTTTCCGACGACTTCCTGGCAGACCTTCGCTTCCCCTACCCCCGCACAGCAGTGAAAGTAATATTGAAAATGAAACAGAATACTGCACTTGCGATTCACTTCATAGAACTTAAAGGGGGAAAGATCAATTCCCGGCTAAGAGCGGAAACTTGATCCATAATATATGATGCTATCATAATTATAAATGAAAATGAACAATACTGCACTTGCGATTTCACTTTCACAGCAATAAATCGTAAGGATTAATTCCGGGTAAGAGCGGAATTTGATCCAAAATTAAATTTTATGCAATTAATAAATGAAAATGAAAAGAAAACTGCATTGCGAATCCACTTTCATTGCATTCTATTCATACAAAATAAGAGGCTCGTGCCGAGCGCAATCAAGCTCTCGGCAACGAACGCACAGGGCAAAAATATAATGAAAAAGAGTACTTACATCTTTCAATACACACTTTCGCCCAAAATACATGACTCGGCGCGAGTGCGCCCGCCCTCGGCACGAGACATAATTAAATTCAATTTCATGAAAAGAGCGGAAATTGCCGCCTCTACGGCGATAGCTCCATGTTGATTCATAATTAAGTAATGAAAATGAAAACAGTGTACTTACAGTTTCATTTTCAAGATCAAAACAAACCATTAGTAGAAA
Source organism: Macrobrachium nipponense (assembly GCF_015104395.2). NCBI lineage: Eukaryota > Metazoa > Arthropoda > Malacostraca > Decapoda > Palaemonidae > Macrobrachium > Macrobrachium nipponense. The sequence goes on along the minus strand of NC_087212.1, from coordinate 70,136,863 downwards.
ACACAATATAAACAAAGCATACGACGATGAAACGGGCAGAGAGCGATGACGAACACGTCCTTCACACCCGCGGCCGAAAGCAAAAGTGATTCTTCACCTCTCGGGCGCGCGGGCGCACGCACGATCGGACAAGCAGTTAACTACCGTTCTCCCCTTGTTCGAAGCTTACGACCGTCCTAGCTGCCGCTATTACCTTCCTATTGTTAAAGGACCGAGGGTTTGTATACGTATCGGAACAACTGTCATTTCATGTTGAATTTTGCATTTTTATAATTTCTTTTTAAGAAATTGTAATTTCATATCGAATTTTGAATTTTCATCAGTTCTTTTTTATCATAGAATGAATTTATATGAAAACGATTACATAGTGACCATGCCGGACAAAGAAACTGAGACAGGCGCTCGTAACCAAGTTTGTTAGGCCTAACGGGAGTGAAGACACGCATGATCCGCCTGTCTCCAAAGCCTTCCTTCAGCAGAACTCTTCACGGAGGATGAGATAGAGGAGTTTGAAGGTTTTTGGCAGACAATAGGTAGAGGAAATTCCATCTACAAGGTTTTTTAAAGGATCCACAAGGTTTTTTAAAGGAAATGACTGTATCGTACAATACACTTGCACCCAATGGTGGCATTGTTTACGTTTGGGAGTTTTCACCATTCTGTGTGTAATTTTAAACCTTTTCAAGTTATTAAAACCTTTTTAATGTGTTATTTATCCATAAGAACAATTTCATATTAGAAAAAATTACAGTATAGTACATTGAAAGTAGTATAAAAAAGTTTGACTGGGTAAGTTGCCGTTTGCCTTGGCCCTAACGGAATTATTCTCATAAGGTATGCGTTTCAAAATATGCAAATTGCCAATTCTGCAAGGCTATGGATCGACCAAATTCTCGCATAATTGGGGACCGTACTGTACCAATATCCACCTTGTTTTAAGTTAAATGGTTGGTTCCAGTTCACACTAAAAGTAAATCCCATTTGTAAAGACCTCAGGTTTGTATGTTAGAAAAAATACAAGTTACATACTTTAAAAATCTGTCATTTTTTAAAATGCATGGTTTCTGTATAGTAGTTTTAAAGAACAAAATGGATACTGATCTCAAGTCAAAAATGGTATGACTTCATAACAAATTAATTCCGAACAGGGATCCAGTTAACCACTTTCATTATCAAGACATTTAAGATGTAGATAAATGATATTGGAATGAAGGATATTAATTATACACCTTTCTGTTATAAAATACATATAATTCCAAGAAGAATGAAAGAAAAAATAATTATACTTGAACCAATCCCTACATCCAAGTCAGTAGGACAATCTTTTGATAAAAAATGTACAATACACTTTCTCTTGTTCTTTTTACAGTAAACCTCCTTCAGCATTCCTACATTAATGGAGTCAATCATTTACCCAGGACTCTTAATACAGTACAGTATACTATTGATCTTACTAACTCTGTTATTGGTACCAATGAACATTGTTTACATTAGTCCTTGTGAAGTATGGTCATCATTACCTGTACATTTTGTCACAAAACCTGTATTATTCCACTTAACATAGTTCTATTGTAGACCTCTGTGATATAACATGTCTTTATCTCTTTGAACTCATGATCAATATGTACCTGATTTAAAAAAAATTTCTTGTAACTAGCAATGTTTCCGACCCTATAAAGAAAGTTTTCTGGAGTCCAATACATGGAGGACCTTTTCTCATCTTCCCTGCAGTATCAAACACCACATAACTCACTGCAGATCACATCGGCCCTAAGTAAGCCACTGTAGTGAAGCCTATATCGACGCTTGTCTTAGTTATAGAAGAGGACAAGTTTGCTGAAACTTTGAAAGTCTGACTCCCTACTCTGGGATATGCATAAGTCTTTCTCCTCTCATATCAATTTCCTCATATCTTGAGATCTACTACAGTCTAGTTTAAATATCTTACACATTTACCACCCCCAGGGTGAGTATTTGGAGAATCACCACTAGACATGAAGATTGTAACTCTTTCTCATAAGACACTGAATAATTTGTTTGCCATTAAGAACTACCAGTTTACTTTTAATGTTGGAATAGGAAAGTTGTCGAGTAGCAACAGCTCATCCACTGCACAACTGAAGTTGGAGGGGCTTTGTTTGGAAATAAGTATGGGACTAATTTCTCTTGTGGAACATTTTATCAAAATGTTGAATCAAAGTTCTTAGATCCCTGGTATTTAGGCCAGCTATGGATGCTGACATGGTTAAACTCAACCAGGAGATAGCTGGCCTCAAGGATCTATGCCCCGGCTATAGTTGGAGAAGCCTTGTATGGAATTATGCACACTAATCTTATAATCCCCCTCTAACCATCACCAATTTGCCTCTTATTGCAATAAATTATTACTAATAAATAGTTTCACAAAACCACTGTTAATATTCTGAACTCACTGGGTTGCCTGGTGGCCTTTAATATATGTATTAATATTATCCATTATGTGGCAAACTCCTTAAGAATGTAATTAGATGAACTGAAAATGTTGAAGATTCTGGCAAAATTTCATTTAAAGGTTTTTCCAACACTGCATATACATATATTAATGGAAAACTGAGCAGTCATATTCCAAAACAAAAAGCCTTTGTGTTTTCTGTAAAAGAAAACTATGTGCCAGCTTTGTCTCCCTTTAGATCTTAAAAACTACTGAGGCTAAAGAGCTGCAAATTGGTATGTTGATCATCCACCCTCCAATCATCAAGCATACCAAATTCCAGCCCTCTAGCCTCAGTAGTATTTATTTTCTTTAAGGTTAAAGTTAGCCATAATCATACAGGCAGCACTGTAGATACCAAAAACATAGACCACCAACGGACAGTGGCCAAGTTTCATGAAACACGACTAGGAATTTTATGGGCTGGGTCCCACCGGGCAGAAAACTCATTGCGCCAAAGAAACCAAGGCACTTTTTTTTTTTTTTTTTTTGCTGTATATTTGTTTTATTTCACTAGGTCTAGTTTTAAGTTGTAGCCACAGTGCTTCAGACTTCTACAGTTGCCTCTTATTTGGTAAAGAAAGTGACAGGAGGATGAAGACCAGTCACTGATCTTTCTCCACTGCACAATTGTTCAACGAAGTTAAAGATGGAAATACGTACCACAGTCCATTTTGCCTTCAAACAGGTAACATTATTCACAGAAGAGATGAAGGGACTGTGCACTTATTCAAGATATTCCATAAGAACTTGGGTCAACTAAAATGTAGTAGATGTTTGAAATTATGTTTAAATGATAAATTAATAAGTTTGTGATGGAGCAAATTATTTTCCAAAAGCAAATTGTATTTTTAAAGAATTTAGATCAGTTGAATGAGGATGCATAATACCATCATCATGTTATGAAATTGCCAAGACAATTACTTCCATAACTACTCTTTCTTACTCCTTCTCTACTGATTACATTTTATTTGATTTCAGAAAGAGAGATGGACATAGCGTGTGAAGCATATTCACAGTTTTATGTTATGCCAAACTCTCTAAAAAGGCAGTTCACTAATGAAAATGCATTTATGAATTCAAATAAGCATATTGCACCATGGGAAAAAACTGACTGATTATAACACATAACAGATTTTTACATTTATTTCAGTGTTGCAAAATACTTCTGACACTGCTTGGATAACAGCTGAACCATGAAAACTACAGAACGAGGGAAGAAGGGATTTCAACAAATGTTAAAAGTACCTTTTAGTAGCTACATTATAACTACCGGTAGTTCCCACACTGGGCATTAATGCATATTATTTTTGGGGAAAAATTTAAGCTTCCTTGTTCCTGTAAACTAGTAGTAACTGTGTCACCTACACTAAAGTTTAAATTTGTGAGTAAAACAATCTAACTGAACTTTTACTCTCTATGTGCATAAAAATGGAACAATTGCTGCTACTAATATCCTACGATATAAAAATCCAGGTACATTGTACTAAGGTTTCTTTCATAAAAACCATAGCTTTGTAAAATAAATGAGCTTGAATGGATCATGTTCAATATAAATAAGTGACCCATGTACATGTATGTGAAAACATTGTCTGCTAAAGAATTTTACAGAGGCAGAGTGAAATTACATAAATTCAATTCCAGTTAGGTTGAAATATTTTTCACAATTGGTCATGTTCCAAAAATTCTTAATGTTCACTGTCAATAAAAACTTGGAAAATTTGCAATGCAAATGCTCTATGCAATATACACACTACACTACAATGTACAGTACTAAATTCAATACTCAAGAAAACATTGAGGTACACAACCTAGTTCCCAAAATGTTTAAAGTGTACTGTTTATCACAATATATCACATCCTGAGTAATCCTGAATACAGTACTGTGAACTAAATTACCCCGTACAATACATACAGCATGTAAAATTCCATCTATACATACATCATTAAACCCTCTTCTGGCTCTTTTTTCCCTTCTTTTTTTTACTCGAGGATGAAAGTGAGGAGTCAGAAGAAGTGTCAGACAAACTAGAAGAGTCTGATTCTGAATCAGAATCTGTATCTGTTGAAGACGATGAAGAATCCGACGTGGATGAAGAAGATGAGGAAGTGGAAGATGACGATGATGATGATGATGATGAACTGGAACTACTAGAGGAGTCCGAATCATGAGAATTACTTCGTTTTTCCAACTTCTGCCTTTTCTTTTTCATGGCTATCATTGTTTTTCTGAAAAAAGTAACAACCTTAAAACATTAAACTTTCAAGATAGTTTTAATTTTTGCTAGACATACAAACCAATCACTGCAAAGGCAACAAAAAAGTTAGTAGTAAAACAATATATAAGGAGAAAGGCTCCAAAACTTATACTGGCTAAAATAAGTCAATATGTCTACGTAGCAAGAATCTTGTTGAAATGTTTCAATATGTATACACACATTATAAAAAAATATATCAGCAATATACATATAAAAACAAATATATTCAAACATAAAAAAAGAAAGTCGAATGGCAATGGTGCTTCTGCTCCTACATTGGTAGCTATTACCAACCTTGCGAAAAGTTCAAGCCAGCTGTATTTTCCAGCTCGCTGAAAGTTAATCCCATAAGTAAAGACAGTGTTGGTATGTTAGGAAAAATACAAAATTACTTTAAAAATTTGTCATTTCTCAATGCCAGCTAACCAGCATTTTTCGTTTGATAACAGGGACTATGCAGGGACAGATGAGGTGTAAATTTAGATAAAAGACATGTTTTGTACACTTGTTTATATCTAGGAACATGCAGATTCTCTTATAAAATGACAATTTTTAATCAATATGATTTGTTATGATTACAATAAAGTTTTATACATACCTTACCTGGCAGATATAGACATAGCTATTACTCCGCGTCGTCGACAGAAATTCGAAATTCGCGGCACACGCGGCAGGTAGGTCAGGTGATCTACCCCCCCGCCGCTGGGTGGCGGGAATAGGAACCATAACCCGTTTTCTAATTCATAATTTTTCTTCCAGCTGTCTCCTGAGGGGAGGCTGGGAGGGCCATTTTAATTGTATATATCTGCCGTAAGTATGTATAAAACTTTATTGTATCATAACAATATCATTTTTATACATTCAACTTACCCATCAGATATATACATAGCTGATTCACACCATTGGTGGAGGGTAAAAGACAGCTATTACTGAATATACAGGTAAACAACATACGTTGTAGGTAATAAATAAATAAAACCTTGGTTCCTATGTGTTTAGACGAAGGGTCGACTTCCTAGCTATTGCTAGTAGTCTGCTTCGTCTCAAGAGCCTCAGCGAGGATGTGACCTAGGCTAAGAGTTCTTGTAGATCTGTCAATGGGGTCTTATCCACTTACTTGACAGAATCTAGTGGTCATTTGTCAATGGGGTCTTATCCACTTACATGACAATACACCAATGCTATTGCATACTTTAAGGAGCACAACACCGATCCCGATCACCTGATCCTAACACGAGGGTTTGTGGCTTAATTTGAAAAGAGCTATCCCCAAACTCATTTCAAATAAACCCAGAAAAATAAAATACACTTATTGTTAAAAAAAAAATTAAAAAATAAATTCAACTAGTTAAGGATCAGTGTCGTCTCCTTATACCAGCAACGCATCCGTGGACACTTATAATAAAGAGAGAAGGATCTCTCATAGGCCCACTTGATCTCCTTCGTGCAAAGAGAAGTCAACACAGAGTTGCATCTCCCGTTATTACAGCTAATATGTCTCTCACGACATATTGTTATGGAAAGAACAAGAATTGTTAAAAGCCGCACTTCAAGCGCTTTTAATTCTTAGCTGTTTGAAGGAATCGTCGAGTTACTCAAGAAGTGCTTTAGAGATTCCACTGTTCCAAAGAAGACCAGGGCTTTCTTTGAAATAGAACTCTTCTGGATGAAGCCCAGAGCCTGGCTTGCGCCTGGCTGGCGCTTCGCGCCTGCCTGGCTCCTCGCGCCAGTCTGGCGCCTCGCTCGCTGGCTGGCGCCTCGCGCCTGGCTGGCGTCTCGCGCCTGGCTGTTGCCTCGCTGGCCTGCTGGCGCCTCGCGCCTGGCTGGCGTTTCACTTTGAGCTTATGGCCTCCGTAACAAGGGGAGGTAATTTTAGTCAGCTACATCCAGTAGACGATAGGAAATCTAATAGTCCGAGAGACCAGTCTTCCTCCGAGGAGGATCATACTTGATACTTCCGTTGCTAACGAGCACTCTTCCTACATGTTGAAGAGTTCTCTTGTTGCAAAATCTTCCCTATCCTTGCACGAAGGCAGGGAAAGAGCCTGGAAGTCTAAGGAGATTCTGAGCTGAAATTGGGAGGATTCCTGATTTCTAGCTCTTTAAATATCTCTACGAACCTTCTGGGAAGTGGATTATTTTTTTTTTTTTTTTTTTTTTTTAAGTAAAGCCCTCATCGTATTCCAAGACTCTGTAAGCAAACGTTTAAACCTTATCTCCTTTTGTAGATGAGAATGTAAATACATTGCCTGGACAACGAATCCTTTATCTGAAAGCGTTGATCCAGGAATAAAAGGTTTTAGTTCTTTTGCCAAACATACCATGCTGGCAGGAACCCATTGCCTAGTCTTTCTAGAATTTGATTCCAGATTCCAAGCCCAAAATTTCACTTGTCATTTTGGTCCTTTAGTACCAAGAGAAACATTGATGAGGAGCAGTTCCCTCTTGTCAGAACACGGAATCTGAGGCCCAAATAGGATCCCATTGTAATTATAAGATCTCCTAGTCTTGTCGTATAAAGGTATTGTATAAGATCCCGAAGATCTTAATGCTCTGCTATCTCCAATCCCTTATAGAGACAGAGTATATAGCCTTTTACTGCGTTCTTTGATAGCAGAAATATACCAAGGTGATTCTTCCCTCTGAAAGGGAAGAAAAAACCGCTATGTGGTTCACAGAGGTATCGGAGAGGACAGTTTCCTCATTCCCTCTCGCACGATCTTGCAGTAATCATATATCTTATTCATGACTACTGTCATTACCTTGAAACATCCTCTCATTCATGTCCACTTCTGGTCAGTCTGCAACGCAGACAGACTCAGAGTGGAGAGGTTGTTAAGGTCCATTTAAAAATAGATGCTGAAAGAATATTCAGACTGTCTTGGAAAAGACTTCAAAAACTTGCTGTGAGAAGAACGTGACCTCTGTGAATCCAACCTCTCTAAGTCTAAAATGAGGCATAACGTATTATCCTCTCTTTCTTTGACGCTCTTTGTCTTACATTCTGTAGAGTTTATATTGTAGGGGAAAAAAGACTAAATTTTATTCCCCTTTCTATAAAATAAAGATGGCGTAAATTGCTACCTCTCTCTCATATTCTTTCTTCCCTTCCTTGTGCCTGGGCAACGACCGAGAACGGAAAATTCTATCATCGTTATTCAGCAAAACAACAAATTATTATTATCCTATTCTCCTAATAAATGATCCAGGATCGAGGAGAATCATTCAAGATTCCTATCCTAGGACATCAGGCGGCCGTAATGTACGGTTCAGATACTTGAAAGAGTCTCTCACCCAATACTGAGAGCTCCTACGAGTCTTTTCCAGTACCAAAACATTACAAGGTCTCCCTTGTTATATGTTAACATAGGAGTAGGATAATATAACATCCTGTTAATAACAATGAAAGAGGAGAAAGAGGAGCTGCATTGTTCAAGGGACTAGCCAAAAACGTGCAATAAAAAAGGGGTTGCCAAGGTCTTTCTAAAACCTGCACCCAGATTAACTTATGAGTCCGATATATTTTCTATCACTTGTCTCATAAGGTTGAGGAAAACGAGAGACTTCTAACGATATTGGTTCTCTTCACCATGTAAAGGACTATAAAGCAGAAGAACCCACTTATCCTGACACGAACTACGTTCGCCTGTGCGATTCTAGAATATATTGTCAGTAGAGGGTTGATCTGGCAAAGAAAGTTTCTCCCAAAACAACTCCTTTTGCCAGGAAAGAAGTCGCTCATGCGACCACTATATCACCTGACATGAGAAGTCTGTTCTTGTTAGAGACTTCCGCAATTTCAGTTTATCCTGACAAGGGCCACGGCCGCCTGTGCGATAACTTGTGTCCCTGTCAGGAAAAAACTGATCTTGTGTCAGTTCTCAAAGAGGAAACTCTTGGAAAGTCTATCTCCAAATACTGAGAAATTGGAGATCCTGATGTCTTGCGCTTGGTTGGCGCCTCGCTCCTGGGAGGCGTCACGCTTCTGGCTGGCGTCTTGCGACTTGCAGCGTCCTCGCGTTTACCTGGCGCCTCTCTCCTGGGAGGAGTCACGCCTCTGGTTGACGTCACGCGCCTTGGAGCGTCCTCGCGCTTGCCTCGCGCCTCTCTCCTGAGAGGCGTCCCGCTTCTAGTTGACGTTTCGCGCCTCGAAGCGTCCTGGCGCTTGCCTAGCGCCCCGCTCCTGGGAGGCGTCATGCTTCTGGCTGGCGTCAACCGCTTTGGAGCGTCCTCGCGCTTGCCTGGCGACTCTCTCCTGAGAGGCGTCACGCTTCTTGTTGACGTCTCGCGCCTCGTAGCGTCCTGGCGCTTGCCTCGCGCCTCGCTCCTGGGAGGCGTCATGCTTCTGGCTGGCGTCAACCGCTTTGGAGCGTCCTGACGCTTGCCTGGCGACTCTCTCCTGAGAGGCGTCCTGCTTCTTGTTGACGTCTCGCGCCTCGTAGCGTCCTGGCGCCTCGCTCCTGGGAGGCGTCCTGCTTCTGGTTGGCGTCACGCGCCTCGTAGCGTCCTCGCTTAATTCTTCCGTATCCCCCCCCCCCCTCTTTTTTCTTGATAAGAAATATTTTGGCTGTCCTACTAAATATCTTTATGTTATGTGCCAGAACATCTGTGTCTTTATGGTACCCGACATCCTTTTCATATGTTAATTACTTTCTTATTATGAAAAACTATTATATACGTAGTATATCCATTCAGGGAAACCATTTCCCACTAAAAGAATGTTTCCCATTCGACTCATACAACTTCTGCGCAATATCCGATTCTAAATACGGTTGTGTCGTTTCTCGAAAGACTTAACCATAGCGTAGTCTTGAAGTGAAACTCTATTACATCTCTCTTCTCACTAAGTATGTACTCTAATAAGACATGCTTTCGTAAGTATTAGTGCATTGAATAATATAATGTTCTGCTGCATTAGAATCCCTTTTAATCATGTTATCTACGGTAAACAGCATTGAAAGGTTGTAATATCTTTCTTATTGAAAGCTTCCTAACAAAAGGCAGACAATATTTTATTTATGATATGCTTCAGTATTCCCTCAATCCGGGGCTAAGACCACGATTGTAGGGAAGAAATACGGTTAGTTATCCCATTCCGCAGGAGAGAGAGCTGTAACCGACCGCTCACGACTGAGAACAACATGGTACTGCCGCTGGTCTCTCTCTCAATTCAAAGCGAACGCAGTCTTCGAAAGCCGACTGGCCTTCCCTTTCCAGAGTTGCCAGTTACTCCATTTAATAAGGAATCTATTAAAATTTTTATCGAGCTTCAGGAAGTTTTATATAAGCATAATTAAGCGAACGAGACTTCGACAAGTCTAGAAACTAAATAGGTGTCGTCTAAACAATCCTTTTAAACATTTCTTCCTAGGAAAGTCCTAGAAGGGTACTGGTAATTCATGGAAACCTCTTCTAACACGAAGAAAAATGTTTCTGATCCTACTCTCAATTCACCAATAAAGATATGCTTCTCCGATCACTTCTCGAAGACACGAAAGCCTCATATAACTCATATCTAGCGTAACAGAATACTCTATAATACTGTTACATTAAGGTAAACCGTATTAATTTAGGAAATTTTGTAAGGATTTCAGTTGACCATTATAGCATAATTTCGGTATGTGAATATGCCATGAAAAAAAAAAACCATACCGTAGCCTAAGGCGATTTGTCCTAAGCATGGTAGGAGCTAGAAGCTTAAAAGTCATACATATATGCTTTATCACTCACGAGATCCATATAATTCATTCGATTGACAAATAATCTAAATCATTCTAATCAGAATAGATCTATATCTAAAAATGCACCGATGGGGAATCTTTAGTGAAATAACAATTTCATAACACCCCCATGGGATAGCGTTCTCGTCTAGTTTGCGAAAAAATGTTCGAACAATGACTTTATCACAAATGTTATCGAATGATCTCTAATATTAAAAAGGCGCTAAATCGTCGCCTGATTCGAAAGGTGGATCGATTAAAGTCATTCTCATTTGAATAATTCTACAGAAGGCATTATACGAGGATCTTCGTCAAATTCATTCATTCGAAGTTCTCCTATCCATCATGGAACAGTAAGGCATAAAAAGGGAGAAACACTGTTTTAGGATGCCTTTCCAAATGGCTATCCCTGGCAGTCTGGGACGCTCTACAGAACCTGCCGAGGGGACGCCTGACCGGTGGGGATTCTCTGAAACCTCCTTACGGTTTTCGACATTCCTTCTCCTCTGGGCTTGTGAGCTTGGAAGAGGTCTAGACCTGAGAGCGAGGACAGAGCCGATCAGACGCACCCTCCATTGTAATGGGGGAACACTATATTCACTTCTTACGTTCAAAGAGTTCGCATTTGAACTATATCCAAAGTCTACAATTTGCAAATATGATATTGTAGATTCTGCGGAGTAAGAAGGTGATGAGGATGCAACAACTACTAGTACTGTTACTACTATAATTGCTCGTTAACACAAGAGCTAATAAAGCTTCTAAAGGATAGTTACTTTTCTGACTTCCCCAACTAGGAAGAAAGATAAACATTTCTCAATCAAACTAACACTTATTTGTATTAACGAATAAATATAAGTAATTCCCTTTCATGAAAGTATAAGTAATTCACTTTCGTGAAAGTGCATGAGTGTCTACCGAAAACTTCGGTAGTTACACGTCACTAATCTTCGAAATTTTCGAAGTTAATATTATCAAAAGTTAACAAAAAGCGTATGCCGAACCAAAGATCCAAGTTAGCCCAGACGATCGATGGCGATGAAACACGAAAATCCATCAGGAGGAACTGCAAACGTTGTTTACATTCCAGCGACATAAAAATTATGAATTAGAAAACGGGTATGGTTCCTATTCCCGCCACCCAGCGGCGGGGGTGGGGTAGATCACCTGACCTACCTGCCGCGTGTGCCGCGAATTTCGAATTTCTGTCGGACGACGGAGTAATAGCTATGTATATATCTGACGGGTAAGTTGAATGTATAAAATTGTATTTTTCATAGCTAACAAACTTGAAAGTCTTAACAATAGGATAATCTTCTAGCACCAGCTAGAAACCATTTAAAAAACAATCAAAGATTGTAAAGCAAGGAATCTGTGGTGGTGTCTGACAACTCATGCGTATAAGAGGTGGGTGCTGGTCACTGACCAGGCTTAGAACCTCTTGGGTGGGAAGATCATCTCATAGAAATGATTGACAATGTTCCTGTTGCCACCTAGAACAGTAATTTTCACAGGACAAAAAATACTCCTTAAACCTATCATATAGTCTGGCAATTTGATGCATAAGCTTCTACAGCCCTCTGCCAGAGTAAGTTTGTCAACATATCAGTAGGAAACAAAAATGATGATTATTATGATATAACAAAGTTTCATGTATACTTACCTGGCAGGTATATATATAGCTATATTCTCGTTCGCACTGGCAGAATTTTCAAAACTCGCGGCAACCGCTAGATCACTGGTAGTTCAGGTGATCGCCCACCCCCGTTCCCGTGGGCTGGTGCTCGGAATCATTCCCATTTTCGTCAGATTTTTCTCTGAAACCCTGTCCTCCTGAGGGAGGTGGGTGGGTTAATTTAATTATATATACCTGCCAGGTAAGTATACATGAAACTTTGTTATATCATAATAACATCATTTTCATGTATGACACTCACCTGGCAGGTATATATAGCTGATTGACACATTTGGAGGTGGGTCAAAGACAGCAACATTGTAAGAGTTTTAAATTTAAAATAAATCCCAAATACTCTTAGATTCCTTACCTGCTAAGGTAGCTGACTTCATAAATCCTGCCTCTTAGCCTGCTAAACCTTAGTAGCTCCCAACTAGGACATGACCTAATAGTTGATGAAGCTAAATACAAGGGTCTGACAACTGGACGGGACCAATTCGTTGACAGAAACCCCTAGCCCTCTCTTACCACGGGCATTCATGCTAGGATAAGTTAGACCACCTGACCACACACAAAGCTAACATAACACACTACACTTCACAGACTGAAGAGGAAATAACCCTCTCAGACAACCATAAAAACAACACCACTTAATTAAAAATACCTAGCATGTTAGTAAGTTATGGGGTGGAAACTCCCTTGCCCAATACTGCTCCTGAGGATACATATGGGCCCAACGTTTGACAGTTGTCAAATGTTGTTTTGACGTTTCTAAGGTAATGACACGCAAACACTGAATTAGTCCTCCAAAATGATATTGTTATGATACAATAAAGTTTTATATACACTTACCTGGCAGATATATACATAGTATTACTCCGTCGTCCGACAGAAATTCGAATTTCGCGGCACACGCGGCAGGTAGGTCAGGTGATACTACCCCACCGCCGCTGGGTGGCGGGTGGCGGGAATAGGAACCAAAACCCGTTTTCTAATTCATAAATTTTTTCTTCCAGCTGTCTCCTGAGGGGATGCTGGGAGGGCCATTTAATTGTATATATCTGCCAGGTAAGTATGTATAAAACTTTATTGTATCATAACAATATCATTTTTATACATTCAACTTACCTGTCAGATATATACATAGCTGATTCACACCATTGGTGGAGGGTAAAAGACAGCTATTACTGAATAGACAGTAAACAACATACGTTGTAGGTAATAAATAAATAAAACCTTGGTTCTATGTGTTTAGACGAAGGGTCGACTTCCTAGCTATTGCTAGTAGTCTGCTTCGTCTCAAGAGCCTCAGCGAGGATGTGACCTATGGCTAGAGTTCTTGTAGATCTGTCAATGGGGTCTTATCCACTTACTTGACAGAATCTAGTGGTCATTGTCAATGGGGTCTTATCCACTTACATGACAATACACCAATGCCTATTGGCATAATTTAAGGAGCACAACACCGATCCCGATCACCTGATCCTAACACGAGTTTGTGCTTAATTTGAAAAGAGCTATCCCAAACTCATTTCAAATAACCCCAGAAAATAATACACTTATGCTAAAAACTAAATAAAAAAAAAATAAAAAATAAAAAATTTAATTCACTAGTTAAGGATCAGTGTCGGCTCCCTATCCCAGCAACGCATCCGTGGACACGTATAACAAAGAGAGAAGGATCTCTCATCGGCCACTTGATCTCCTTCGTGCAAAGAGAAGTCAACAACCAGAGTTGCATCTCCCGTTATCAGCTAATTGACTCTCACGACATATTGTTATGGAAAGAACAAGAATTGATAAAAGCTCGCACTTCAAGCGCTTTTAATTCTTAGCTGTTTGAAGGAAACGTCAAGTTACTCAAGAAGTGCTTTAAGAGATTCCATTCTTCCAAAGAAGACCAGGCTTTCTTTGCAATAGATCTCTTCTAGATGAAGCCAAGCCCAGAGTCTGGCTTGCGCCTGGCTTTGGCGCCGTCGCGCCTGTATGGCGCCTCGCGCCTGTCTGGCTGCCTCGCCACCCCTGGCTGGCGCCTCTGCGCCATGTCCCTGGCTGCCTCGCAACCCCTGGCTGGCGCCTCGCGCCTGCCTGGCGCCTCGACGCCTTTGGGCCTGGCGCCATCGCGCCTGACTGGAGCCTTCGCGCCCTGAACTGGAGGGCCTCCGCGCCTGAACTGGAGCCCTAAGCCCGCCGAGCTGGCGCCTCGCGCCTGGCTGGCGCCTCGCACGCCTGGCTGGCGGCCTCGCGACCTGACTGGAGGAAAAACCTCGAGCCTGACTGGAGCCTCGCGACCTGCCTGGCCGTCCCTCGCCCCTGGGCTGGCGCCTCGCGCCTGGCTGGAGCCTCGCGCCTGCCTGGCGCCTAGCGCCTGGCTGGCGCCTAGCGCTGGCTGGCGTCTCGCGCCAGCCTGGCGCCTCGCGCCTGCCTGGCGCTCGCGCCTGCCTGGCGTCTCGCGCCTGGCTGGTGCTTCGCGTCTGGCTGGTGCTTCGCTGCCTGGCGCCTAGCGCCCTCCTGGCTGCCTCGCGCCTTGCTGCTCCTCGTCGTCTGGCTGACTTCTCCCCACTTGCTGGAGATTCGAGCTTGTTAAGAGTCTCGATGAAAACTGGCGATGTCCACCTCGGACACTTTATTTGCCTGATTCATTCGCCTCTAGCGCATCTGCGCCAGATTGGAGGCCTACTCCTTCTCCTCATCAGACAATGACAGTGTTTAATTGGACTGTCTTGCTCTGGCGTCTTTACACCTGTTTGGCATTTGGCGCCTGATTGGCGCTACATTGTCCGAAAGTCTGAACATCCACAATCGTTTATCAGGAGAAAGGAAAAGGGTGGAAGAAATTCTTTCACTTTGAGCTTATGGCCTCTGCAACAAGGGGAGGTAATTTTAGTCAGCTACATCCAGTAGACGATAGGAAATCTAATAGTCCGAGAGACCAGTCTTCCTCCGAGGAGGATCATACTTGATACTTCAGTTGCTAACGAGCACTCTTCCTACATGTTGAAGAGTTCTCTCGTTTGCAAAATCTTCCCTATCCTTGCACGAAGGCAGGGAAGAGCCTGGAAGTTTAAGGACAACTGAGCTGAAATTGGGAGGATCCCCGATTTCTAGCTCTTTAAATATATCTCTTCGAACCTTCTGGGAAGTAGTTTTGAGCCCTCATCGTATTCCAAAGACTCTGTCAGCAAACGTTAAATCTTATCTTCTTTTGTATATAACAACGTAATATACCTTGCCTGGACAACAAATCCTTTATCTGAAAGCATTGATCCAGGAATAAAAAGGTTATAATTCTTTGCCAAACATACCATGCTGGCAGGAACCCATTGCCGAGTCTTTCTAGAATTTGATTCCAGATTCCAAGCCCAAAATCTCACTCGTCCTTTTGGTCGATTAGTACCAAGAGAGACATTGATGAGGAGCAGTTCCATCTTGTCCGAACACGGAATCTGAGGCCCAAATAGGATCCCATTGTAACTATAAGATCTCCAAGTTTTGTCGTATAGAGGTATTGTGTAAGATCCCGAAGATCTTAATGCTCTGCTATCTCCAATTCCCTTTATAGAGACAGAGTATAGCCTTTTACTGCGTTCTTTGATAGCAGATATATACAAAGGTAATTCTTCCCTCTGAAAGGGAAGAAAAAAAAAAAAACCGCTATGTGGTTCACAGAGGTATCGGAAGAGGACAGTTTCCTCATTCTCTCAAGCACGATCTGCAGTAATTATAATGCTTATCCAAGACTACTGTCATTTACCTTGAAACATCCTCTCATTCATGTCCACTTCTGGTCAGTCTGCACGCAGACAGACTCAGAGTGGAGAGGTTGTTAAGGTCCATTTAAAATAGATGTTGAAAGAATATCAGACTGTCTTGGAAAAGACTTACAAAACCTGCTGTGAGAAGAACGTGACCTCTGAGAATCCAACCTCACTAAGTCTAAAATGAGGCATAACATATATCCTCTCTTTGTTTGCGCCCTTTGTCTTACATTCTGTAAAGAGTTTATCTTTTAGGGGAAAAAGACTAAATTTTATTCCCCTTTCTATAACATAAAGATGGCGTATATTGCTACCTCTCTCTTATATTCTTTCTTTCTGTCCTCGTGCCTGGGCAACGAGAGAATGGAAAAATTCTATCATCGTTATTCTGCAAAACAAATTATTATTATCCTATTCTCCTACTAACTGATCCAGGATCGAGGAGAATCATTCAAGATTCCTATCCTAGGATATCAGGCCGTAATGTACGGTTCAGATACTTGAAAGAGCCTCTCACCCAATACTGAGAGCTCCTACGAGTCTTTTCTAGTACCAAAACATTACAAGGTATTCCTTGTTATATGTTTACATGGAGTAGGATAATATACCACCTGTTAATAACAATGAAAGAGGAGAAAGAGGAGCTGCATGGTTCAAGGGACTAGCGAAACGTGCAATATAAAAGGGGTTGCTAAGGTCTTTCTAAAACCTGCACCCAGATTAACTTATGAGTCCGATATATTTTCTATCCCTTGTCTCATAAGGTTGAGGAAAGCGAGAGACCTCTAAAGATATCAGTTCTCTTCACCATGTAAAGGTCTATAAAGCAGGAGAACCCACTTATCCTGACACGTACTACGTTCGCCTGTGCGATATCTAGATAATTGTCAGTAGCGGGTGTTGATCTGGCAAAAGAGTTTCTCCCAAAACAACTCCTCTTGCCAGGAAAGAAGTCGCTCACGCGACCACTATGTTACCTGACATGAGAAGTCTGTTCTTGTTAGAGACTTCCGCAATTTCAGTTAATCCTGACAAGGGCCACGGCCGCCTGTGCGACAACTTGTGTCACTGTCAGGAAAAACTGATCTTGTGTCAGTTCTCAAAGAGGAAACTCTTGGAAAGTCTATCTCCAAATACTGAGAAATTGGAGATCCTGATATCTTGCGCCTGGCTGGCGCTTCGCGCCTGGCTGGCGCTTCGCGCCTGGCTGGCGCTCGCGGCCTGGTTGGCGCCTATCGCCTGGTTAAAGACTGGCGCTCGCGCCTGGCTGACGCCTCGCGCCTAGCTGGCGCTCTCGCGCCTGGTTGGCGCCTATCGCTTGGTTAAAGCCTGGCTGAGCCTTTATGGCCTATTACTCGCAACCTTGGTCAGGAAATCTCGATATCAAAATAAGACGAGGTGCTGTAAGAATCCTATAATTCTACAGTACTTCCATGTTGGATGTTTCTTCTCAATTTTCTCTAATACGAGTATATCGGAAGGGAATTATTTCTTTCCTCGGTTAATCTTCCGTATCCCCCCCTTTTTTTCCTGAACGAGAAGGACCACTCCAGTGCGAGGGGACTGAGTAACTTCCCCAAGCTCATGTAGGAAAGCATAATTTGCTCTAAGGTATATCTATTAACTAATTATTTCTAGTTAGAGCCAGGCGTCTGGCTGGCGCTTATGATTCCTTATGGCATGGTTTGAGGAAAGGAAGCAGTCTACAGGAAGACTGTTCGTCTTCTTCTTGCTAAGAGATCTATGAAGAAGACTTCTCGCAGGTTCTCACAACTCTTTGCAATAAATGTTAGACATACTTAAACAGTTATTATCGTCGATCGAGGTTCTCACGGACTCGCAAATTCTTGTATTGCTTTTATTTAATAACTCGCTCAAACGAGAAATATTTTGGATGGTGCTCTAGGCTTATTGCACCAAGCTGGCGGAATTTGCGCCAGGGTGGCGAACTTGCGCCAGGCTGGCGCAACTTGCGCCAGGCTGGCGCAACCTGCGCCAGGGTGGCGCATCTGCGCCAGGGCCAGGCGCATCTGCGCCAGGCTGGCGCCTCCTACTAATTATCTTTATGTTATGTGCCAGAACATGTGTGTCTTTATGGTACACCGACATCCTTTCATATGTTCATTCCGTTCTTATTATGAAAAACTTTATATACGCAGTATAATCCATTCAGGGAAACCATTTCCCACTAAAAGAATGTTTCCCATCCGACTCATACAACTTCTGCGCAATATCCGATTCTAAATACGGTTGTGTCCTTTTTCGAAAGACTTAACCATACGTAGACTTGAAGTGAATCTCTATTACATCTCTCTTCTCACTAAGTATGTATTCTAATAAGCCATGCTTTCGTAAGTATGAGTGCATTAAATAATATTCATCGTTGCTGGTGCATTAGAATCCTTTAATCATGTTACCTAGGTAAACAGCATTGAAAGGTTGCTAATATCCTTCTTATTGAAAGATTCCTAACCAAAGGCAGACACTATATTATTTATGATAGCTTCAGTATTCCCTCAATCCGAGGCTAAGACCACGATTGTAGGAAGAGATACGGTTAGTTATCCCATTCCGCAGGAGAGAGAGCTGTAAACGACATCTCACGACTGAGAACAAGATGGTACTGCGACTGCGTTGGTTGGTCTTCAAAGCGAAAGCAGCTCCCTGGCCTTTCCTTTCCAGAGTTGCCAGTTACTCCATTAAATAAAGGAATCTTATAAATTATTATCGAACTTCAGGAAGTTTTTATATAAGCATAAATAAGCTAACGAGACTTCGACAAGTCTAGAAACTAAATAGGTGTCGTCTAAACAATTCTTTTAAAACTATTCCTTCCTAGGATAGTCCTAGAAGGGTACTGGTAATTCATGGAAACCTATTCTAACACGAAGAAAATGTTCTATCCTACTCTCAATCCACCATAAAGATATGCTTCTCCGATCACTTCTCGAAGACACGATAGCATCATATAACTCATACTCTAGCTTAATAGAATCCTCTATAATACTGTTACATTAAGGTAAACCGTATTAATTTAGGAAATTTTGTAAGGATTTCACTTGACCATTATAGCATAAAGTTCGGTATGTGTCTATGCCTTGCCATACCGTAGTCCTAAGGCGATTTGTCCTAAGCATGGTAGGAGCTAGAAGCTTAAAAGTCATACATATATGCTTTATCACTTAACGAGATCCATACAATTCATTCGATTGACAAACAATCTAAATCGTTCTCATCATAATAGAATTTATATCTAAAAATGCACCGATGGGAATCTTATGTTGAAATAACAATTTCATACCCCATTGGATAGCGCTCTCGTCTAGTTGCGAAAAAAAAATGTTCGAACAATGACTGTATCACAAATGTTATCGAATGATCTCTAATATTAGAAGGCGCTAAATCGTCGCCTGATTCCGAAAGGTGGATCGATTAATGTCATTCTAATTTGAATAATTCTACCAGAAGGCATTATACGAGGATCTTCGCCAATTTCATTCATTTCAAGTTCTTCTATCCATCGAGGAATCGTACGCATAAAAAGGGAGAAACACTGTTTTAGGATGCCTTTCCAATGGCTATCCCTGGCAGTCTGGGACGCTCTACAGAACCTGCCGAGGGGACGCCTGACCGGTGGGGATTCTCTGAAACCTCCTTACGGTTTTCGACATTCCTTCTCCTCTGGGCTTGTGAGCTTGGAAGAGGTCTAGACCTGAGAGCGAGACAGAGCCGATCAGACGCACCCTCCATTGTAATGGGGGAACACTATATTCACTTCTTACGTTCTAAGAGTTCGCATTCGAACTACTATATCCAAAGTCTACAATTTGCAAATATTGTAGATTCTGCGGAGTAAGAAGGTGATGAGGATGCAACAACTACTAGTACTGTTACTACTATAATTGCTCGTTAACACAAGAGCTAATAAAACTTCTAAAGGATAGTTACTTTTCTGACTTCCCCAACTAGGTGGAAGAAAGATATACATTTCCTCAATCAAACTCTAACACTTATTTGTATTAATGAATAAATATAAGTAATTCCCTTTCATGAAAGTATACTAATTCACTTTCGTGAAAGTGGACGAGTGTCTACCGAAAACTTCGGTAGTTACACGTCACTAATCTTCGAAATTTTCGAAGTTAATATTATCAAAAGTTAACAAAAGCGTATGCCGAACCAAAGATCCATTACTTCCCTGTAAAAGTTAGCCCAGACGATCGATGCGAGTGAAACACGAAAATCCATCAGGAGGAACTGCAAATGTTGTTTACATTCCAGCGACAGAAAAATTATGAATTAGAAAACGGGTATGGTTCCTATTCCCGCCACCAGCGGCGGTGGGTAGATCACCTGACCTACCTGCCGCGTGTGCCGCGAAATTCGAATTTCTGTCGGACGACAGAGTAATGCTATGTATTCTGGACAGCCAGGTAAGTTTGAATGTATAAAAATGTCGTTTCAATGATATCTTTGAGGGCCCATATTCCTTTTAAATGCCAAGGAAGTAGCTACTGCTCTCACTTCGTGCGCCTTAACCTTAAGGGATGCCGAAAAATTTTCTTCTTGGCATAACATATGTGATTCTTTAATCAGTTCCCTGAGGAAAAAGGCAATTTTGGTCATTGCTCTGCTAGGGTCCTTCACAGAGCACCACGTGATTCTGAAGTTCCTCTAATATATTGGTTTTCTCTATATAATAGCGCAAAGCCCTTACTGGACAGAGAACTCTCTCTTGTTCCTGTCCTACCAAATCTGAAAGACCCATAATCTCAAAAAGACCTTGGCAGGGATGAGCTGGATTCTCGTTCTTGGCCAAAGAAAACCTCCTGAAAAGAGCAAACTGCCTTGTCATGCTTCCAGCCAACTGTTTGCTAATTGCTTGCAGCTCACTAACCCTTTTAGCTGTGGCCAAGGCCACCAAAAAGATGGTCTTTTTCGAGATATCTCTAAACGAAGCTTGATCCATCGGTTCGAACTTATTAGTTCCATAAGAATTTCAGGACCACATCGAGATTCCAGGAAGGTGTTCTGTATCGGTGCTCCTTCCTTGTTCCAAGGACCTTATGAGGTCTCTCAGATCTAGATTATTGGTAATATCTAAACCTCTGTGTCTAAATACTGAGGCCAACATACTACGATATCCTTTAATTGTCTGAGTTGAACAACCCTACTTCCTTCTTTAAATATAAAAGGAAGTCGGCAATTTGGGTCACAGAGGTACTGGATGAAGAAATCTTCCGACTCTTGCACCACTTACGAAAGATTTCCCACTTCGCCTGGTACACCTTAATAGTCGAGGCTCTTCTTGCTCCGGCCACAGCTCTGGCCGCCTCTCTAGAAAACCCCCTCGCTCTGACAAGTCTTTCGATAGTCTGAAAGCAGTCAGACCCAGAGAGAGGGTCTTGTTGGTACCTGTTGAAGTGAGGCTGTTTGAGTAGATCTACTCTTGCTGGAAGTGTTCTTGGTACATCTACTGTCCATTCCAGTACCTCTGTGAACCAATCTCGGGCCGGCCAGTAGGGAGCTATGAGTCATTTCTGTCCCTTGACTCTCCCTGAATTTCTTCAAAACCTTTCCTAATATCTTGAACGGGGGAAAGGCGTACACGTCTAGCCCCGTCCAATCTAGAAGAAAGGCGTCTACTGCGACTGCTTGACGGTCTGGGACTGGAGAGCAATAAGTCGTCAATCTCTTTGTCATTGCGGTCGCAAACAAGTCCACCACTGGACGAACCCATAATTTCCACAGACTCTGGCATACTTCTAGATGAAGAGTCCATTCTGTTGACAGAAGTTGACCTTCCCTGCTCAACAGGTCCGCTCTCACATTCTTCCTCCCCTTGATGAACCATGGTGAGAAGGGTTACGTTTTTCCTTCTCTGCCCATAGAAGGATCTCCTCCGCCAACTTGCAAAGAGAAAACTGAATGCGTTCCCCCTTGCTTGCGGATGTACGCCAGAGCTGTGGTATTGTCCGCGTTGACCTGCACCGCCTTGTTGCGGATCACCGCGTTGAACTCTTTCAAAGCCAAGAAAATCGCCATCAGTTCCTTCCTGTTTATATGCCAAGACGCTTCCTCCTTGCTCCAGCGACCTGACACTTCTTGAGGGCCGAGAGTCCGCTCCCCAGACCTGCGTCCGACGCGTCTGAAACAATACAAGGTCTGGGTTCTTCTGCTGGAGCGAACGCTCCCTCCGCTAACTCCCCGGAGTTAGCCACCAAAGTAATTCCTCTTTGATCTTGCGAGGAATTCGAAACAGGAAGGAATCCGGTTGCGATTTTCTTGGCCAGACTTGGTTCAAAAATATTTGCAAGGGTCTCATGTGAAGCCTTCCTAGAGAAACGAAACCGTTCCAGGGACGAGAGATTCACCCCAGTAAGCTCATCCACTCTCGTGCAGAACATTGTTCTTCTCTAGAAAGGCTTGTACTTTTCGGATGCACTGAGCTTGCCTGTCGGGATTGATGGAAAGCCCGAAAAGTTCGCTGAGTCAAATCAGAAGCCCACCCCAAATAAACTAGCTCCTGATTGGGGATCAGATTCGACTTTTCTAAGTTCACAATCAGCCTAATTCGTTCGTTAATGCCAACGTCATTTCTAAGTCCTCCAGACATTGTCTTCTTGATTGGGCTCTTATGAGCCAATCGTCTAGGTATAGAGACACTCTTATCCCTAGAATATGTAGCCACTTCGCCACGCTTGACATCACTCTTGTAAAAACTTGTGGGGCTGTGCACAGTCCGAAGCAGAGGGCTTTGAACTGAAAGACCCTGTTCTGGATCACAAATCTTAAGTACTTCCTGGATCCTGCATGAATTGGGATATGAAAATATGCGTCTTGAAGGTCCAGGGTAACCATCCAGTCCCCTGGACGTACCGCTGCCAGTACTGAATCGGTCGTCTCCATAGTAAATTTTGTCTTCTCCACGAAACTAAGTTGAGTTGACTTACGTCCAGTAACTGGTCTCCATCCCCCGAGATTTCGCTACTAAGAAAAGCCGGTTGTAAAATCCCGGAGATAAGTGATCCAGAACAGGTTCTATTGCTCCTTTCCTGAGCATAGAAAGTACTTGCTCTTGTAGTGCTTCTTGTTTCCCTGGATCGCTGTAGTGAGCTCCAAGCTCTCTTGGCGATGTCGAAAGAGGTGGTTTCTTCAGAAAAGGATCTTGTAACCTTCCTTGGCTACCGTGACGACCCAAGGATCTGCTCCCTTTTCTTGCCAAATCTCCCAAACTTCTGGAGTCTGGCCCCAACTGATGTCTGAAGGACTTGTTCTTCATTGTTTATTACTGGGTTTCGAACCCCTCTTGGAAGGAGCTCTTCTTCCTCTGAAGGAAGGACGAGAAAAGGACTTGCCTCGAAAGGGCTGACTAGCCTGTCTTGACTCCTTAGGTGTCTTCTTAACCACTTTGGTGGGTAAAAATTTCCTTACCGAAGACGTTAAAAGATCCTGCGTCGCCTTCTGAGTCAGGGAAAGCGAAATATCCTTGATAATATCCGAAGGAAATAACTGATCCGAGAGTGGGGAAAAAACCAATTCGGATTTCTGAGCGTTAGAAACGCCCTTTGCAGCAAAAGAGCACAGGAGTGACCTCTTCTTTAAAACTCCAGCGGTGAAAAGCGATGCTAACTCATTCGCCCCCCCATCCCTTAAGGGCTTTGTCCATGCAGGACATAATACTGCTTGGAAGTTGCGAAGCATTGATTCCTTATCTTCCAAGGTTCGTCCCAGAGCCCCAAGGACCAATCAAGAAAATTGAAAACCTCGAATGTCCGGAAAATACCTTTCAAGAGATGATCTAACTCTGATGAAGTCCCACCACACTTTAGCCGAATTCAATGCATGTCTGCGGGAACTGTCAACAATGTTGGAAAAATCCCCCCTGGGAGGGAGGCAGGAACTCCAGGCGGAGACTTTCCCCCGTCGCATACCAGATTCCGGACTTCGATGCCAATTTGGCTGGAGGGAAGGAGAAAGAAGTCTTGCCCGCTTCCCTCTTTTTCTTTTCAACCACCCGTATCGATCCTTTGAAGAGCCTTCTTAGCTGTAATGAAAAGCTTTCATCTTCAAAAAACGATGACTTCTTCGGTGTTTTTTATTCTTGGAGAATTGAGAAAGGGGTGACATCGGAGCTGAAGGCTGAAATTCTTCCCCTTCAAAAACTGACAGAAGGCAATCAGTTAACTTCTTGTAGTCTGGAAGAGGTGCTTCACATCATTTCTCTTCTTCAGACGCTAAGTCTTCCATCTCCTCTTCTGCCGAAGAAACATCTTGTAATCCAAGTCTTGCTGCTGACATCTTCTCTAACCTCGCGGGAAGAAGAAGGCTCCTGCCGCCTGCGTCCTTCTGAGATACGTCAACCAAACGTGAATCCGCTCCGAGATTGCGTCCTGCGTCCTGTCCCGGTAACTTGCGTCCTACACGAGAATCCGAAGTGTGATGAGGAGGAGGCAAACAATCATGCGTCCTTTTGGAGGACTTGACGGGGAAGAGACGCGTCCTTACGTCTCGTAGGAGGATGTTTTGTTGCTTCCCACGATTAACTAGATCGGCTAACCTTCCTTGCATTTCTTTAAGAAAGTCCTTAGTCTCTGTTTCCTGACGGGATGCCTGAGCATGCGGGGAACGAAGACGAGAAGTATTGCTACGACGAGAAACTCGAACCTGAGGTCTACGAGAAGGAGAAGATACAGGAGAGACTGCCCAGGATGCAGAAGGAGGGCTCCTATCAGGCGAACCGCCGTCTAAATGAAGTCTTGAACGAAAAGTTTCGCCTCCTTTAACCGGAACCACGTCTTCATCGTCACTAGATGAGAAAATCTCAGGCTACTCCACCGCTCTTGAGCGTCAAGTTCATCTTGAGATGACGTATGTCTATGCGTCCTCTTCAGCGGACGCGATTCTTCCGCATAACGTCGATACCTGCCTGACGTCAGAACTATCGGTAGAAGAAAAACACTTCCCAGTGTCGCCTTTTCTATGGCGCACTGCTGCAGCCTGGGACGCAACAGGACTGCCTGAAGGGAGACTGATCGTAAGGGAACCCCTCTCGCCTCCCTTCGACTGTCGACATGCCTTTCTCCCTTGGGTCTGGGAGCTTGGCAGAGGCCTAGGTCTAGGAGCACGAGAGAGACGATCAGCCGCCACCCCCTCCACTACACTGACACTCTCAAAAGTACCCACTTTGTCTGTAAGACGCTGAATGAATCTGATCGCCCATTGACGCAAGGGCGGCAAACACTTTCACATAATTAGTATCCTCAGAAACAGCAGCAGGCGCAGGAGAAACCTGAGGAGAAGGATCTACAACTTCTACTTGGGAAGGAGGGGGAGAAATAACAGAAGCATTCAAGGCCTTACTAGAAGAGCCTGACCTCTCACTCCGAGACACCGATCTCCTTACTCTATCCTTTTCTAGTCTCTCAAACAATTTATTTGTGAAAGTCTTCCATTCCTTCTCATTTAAACTTTCACACTCATTACATCTATTATCCAAGTACACACACCCTCTCTACACTTCTTACATACTGTGTGAGGGTCTACCGAAGCTTTCGGCAGTCTCACCTTGCACCCTTCTTTCACACACACTCTAAATACTAAACCAGAATCAGACATTATAAGAAATTCCAAACGCGATTGCCAATCCAACTTTCCAATACGATACCCAATAATCCATCAAAGTACAGCGAAAGTCAGCTAAACGAGTTCGAAATTCTAGCAGGGAACCCACAACGATGTTGCCGGTTCGGCTGGCAGAAAAAATCTGACGAAAATGGGAATGATTCCGAGCACCAGCGCCACGGGAACGGGGTGGCGATCACCTGAACTACCAGTGATCTAGCGGTTGCCGTGAGTTTTGAAAATTCTGCCAGTGCGAACAGAGAATATAGCTATATATATACCTGCCAGGTGAGTGTCATACATGAAAACTTATTTTTCCTGTTTAGTATGGGATGTACAGGTTTGTGGCAGCAATTTTATCATCAAAAGGCCCAGGTAACAAAATTTTTCAGAGCGCCTCAGTGGTGTGGTTGGTATGGTGTTGGCGTCCCACCTCGGTGGTCGCGAGTTTGATTCTCGGCCATTCCATTGAGGAGCGCCTCAGTGGCGTGGTTGGTTTGGTGTTTGCTTCTCACCTCGGTGGTCGTGGGTTCGATTCCTGGCCATTCCATTGAGGAGTGAGAGATGTGTATTTCTGGTGATAGAAGTTCACTCTCAACGTGGTTCGGAAGTAACGTAAAGCCGTTGGTCCCGTTGCTGAATAACCACTGGTTCCATGCAACGTAAAAATGCCATACAAACAAACAAACATTCCATTGAGGAGTGAGAGATGTGTATTTCTGGTGATAGAAATTCACTCTCGACACGGTTCAGAAGTCACGTAAAGCCATTGGTCCAGTTGCTGAATAACCCCTGGTTCCATGCATTGTCAAAACACCATAAAACAAACAAAACGATAACAATTTATCACACTTATGCCTCCCCACTGTAACAGGAGAGACAGACGTTACACCATTGAACTAAAGCCCGAGACAGGATAATCTACCCCTTTTATTTCATATTCTGAATGCTGCCATACCTTGGGTATGTTGCATTTTTGTCCAAGTAAAGCTCTGTTAGCTACACAACCTGTTGCGCAAGTCCTAAGGAAGTGCCCAAGAACTTGTAGGCAACATTGCTAATACACAGAATGAAGTGAAGGTGATATGTCAACTTCAGACCCCAAGCCCCTTGATACCTGTAGAGCCAGGAGGTTTCTAAAGAAAACCAGGAATTGGGCAATACTCCTGAATTCGTGGGTGCCTTATCCCAGACTGGACGACCATTCCTCTTGCTAAACCCATATGCACATCTGACCATCTTATAAGCATCCTCCAATACGCCTGCTGGTAATAATAATATAGGTGTGAATACTAAGGCCTAAGCTGTTAGGTTCTATCCAGATAGTACTGCAAGGCTTGCACCAATAACTACAAGTGATTTGGATTGGACAGGTTCTGAGTTTCTGTTGCAGGAAAAAAGAACAAGAATGAGTGACCCCAACCCTCCAAATACCAGACTTCATACAAAAGACTGGATGGATAGCTCATCTCAATGAAGCTGGACAAGAAAGGCCATGATGTGTTGTTAGTAGCTTCAATCAGATACTCTTCAGACAATGCCAACTTCTAAAAACCACAGATTTGACAGGACTATTTCTGTGCAACTTAAGAGGAAAGCCTCCCCCTCACAGGAATTGTGAGGACTATGCAAAGTCTTCACAGAATAATGGTACCTCAACAGGTTGGGATGACTCTTGGATTCAAAACACTTCTTGGAAAGGGGTAATTCAGTAGATTCATGAGGGTGCTCATAATGTCCCAACAGGCTTGACCTCTTGGGAAAGGACCTCCCTGAACTTTTACCGTGCACTCAGAACCATTGGGTAGAATCCCAATTATCTCTGGGGGATTGGAGGCAAAATTCTGCCCTAACTATGATTTCTAATTGTCCTGGTTCTTTGGAATTGCATGTAGGGACTAAGGGTACATGCATGATTGGTCACTTAACATGATAGGGTCATCATGTTTTTCTGTAACTGGAAACTAAGGAACATATAATATTTCAACAACAGGTAAGCTGAACACTTCCTCTGTTCTATTTTGGAACTGCACGTATGACATGCCTAATGCTGTACACATATAGCCAGTTATCTTTTGTTTGTCTGAAAGCTGAACAAAAAATGTACAAACAACAATTCTTTACTCAGCCATGACATCTGCAGACCACACTGTACAAAATTAGAGGTTAAAGTATTGGTGTATAATGTGAATAATGATTCTATATGGATTTTTCAGAGGAGACAATGTATATTACATACAGTATTTACACTGGATGTATCTTTCACCAGTTACCACTAGCAGTATAGTTCAACAAAGGTTCCATCCGTAACAATTTATATATAACAGATACAGTTTCAACTAATATGAACACAGTACATTTGTACCAATGCACATAATCTACATGGGCTAACACAATAATATAATATAACTGCAAGACTTACAAATACTCCATCTGCTGTCCCTGCTCTTCTTGTTTTAGTTGCTTATTAAGCATACAAGTCCTTGATTCACGATGAAAACATATTTTCTTTTGCCTGTGCATTCGTAGGTCCAATGCCCCATCTCTAGACATTCTGACATCGTACACCTTCTGCAGATGGTTTCCTGATGGAGGAAGTTATCGTTACAGTACACTTTTAGGGTATCACTTAGTATTAAGGCCCTATAGCATTACTTTCCTATATGTATCATAGTACTGAATTCTAAAAACAGGCCATACATCATACAAAATAGTAAATATACCAGCATCAGCGCAAGTCAACATACCATAAAACAATGGTAATTTATAATAAATATAATTACAATTACCATACCCATCAATTATAAACATCCAGTATATATTATATATATATATATATATATATATATATATATATATATATATATAGATATATATATCTATATATATATATATATATATATATCATATATATATATATATATATATTTCCTTAGTTTCTTTCTGTACTATATTTTGATTCAATCATGGGTTCCTAGACAGCCAATGCAGACAAGGAGAAGAGTGGTTACTGTAAGAACCACACTTTAACTAATTAAGGAGGAGATTGAAATGTATAAAAGAGGCATTTGTGTGGCTGATTTATCATCTTATTTTTAATATTTCATAAATTCTCTATCATAATTAGGCTTGTTTTTCAGTGTTTTATTATTTGCAACAAGTACAGAAAGTAAATAATACACCTAGCTTGGCCTATGGTGCTCGGTCAACCATTGGTAATACAGCCGCATTGGATGTAGGCCAGTTTTTTTATACAGTACTATAGATTTAAGAATAAAAAAGGATGTCTAATACAGTATGATATCTAACTATGAACTTATTTAATTTTAATTTAAGCGTAATGTTGTGTATAAATAGGCAAGGTTGGGGTAATAACTGGTGGTCAAGAAAGTTTAATTCATTTCCAGTTATTTCTTATAGAGTAAATAAATTCAGATCGCGCCTGAATCACATCTCGACGCTTATTCTGGAATGGCGAAATACATTGGACGCCCCCCATCCCTAGTGGATGTTGTATCCACGGTTACGTTCTTTGCAGTTCGTGCAGAACTATTCTGTATAATTACCCTGCAAGAAACGCAACCGCGGATACGACATCCACAAGGGTTTGGGGCGTCCAATGTATTTCACCGTGTTTAGTACTGGCCCCTGGGGGTTAATTCCAGTCGTCCACATAAATATTACTTAATATTCTTGTTCAGTAGGTAAAACTGCATAGAAAAACCGCAACTGCCATAGTCTGGGCCGCCACGGATAGGTACCCTAGATCTACCTAGCTACGTATTACATATAGTACTACCTATTACCTATATGTATATGAGCAGGTATACAAAGACTAGCTATAGCCTACCTAGATCTATTTCCTCTGAATGCCTGTAGCTGGTTCACTCAAGGTAGATTCTTGGATGAGCCGTAAGCTTATGAGACATTTGTTTGGCGGCCGCTGATTGGCTGGTACCGGGAGGTAGGCAGCTTCCAGCCAATCTGCGCCCGCCAAACAAACGTCTCATAGGCATAGGGCTCACCCAAAAATCTACCTTAAGTGAACCAGCTATAGTGAACAGTCTAGTAAACAGTTTAGCAGTAAGCATTCCAGAGGGGAACATAATACCCTAATCAGACTTACCCTAGATGCCATGTCTTAAATTGGCGGGGGGGGGGGGGGGAGGATGGGGGGGGGTTGCACTTTAAAAACAATCTACTCTGCACACTACCCCAAATAGCTGTGCATCTTTTCTTCTATGGAATTTTGTATTTGGAGTTATTGTTACCTAATGAGCTGTAGGCGAATTAGGGCTACCTAGCTACCTAGCAGGATACAAACATCCTGGCCTGTGTTAGGCCCTCTTCCTTTCGTAATATGCTAGCAAGAGTAAAATTTCTGCTGAACTGCGCAAGTTATTTAAATGGTAAGCGCCTGATTGGAAGCAGTTTGGACGCACATCTCAGCAGGGATCCACCCAAACCTAACTTATCCAGTGCCCTGCCCTGTCCCATTAGGTCAGAGTGCACAACAGAACGACGTAGTATGTGCAACTATTCTGCCGTTTACCCTGCATTTACCATGGAAGGCACAATAAATATTAAAATTAAAATACTTACGATCGATTTCCTAATAGTCTTCCATTTCCTACTGGCATCTCGACGTAATTTTTAAGGTCAACCCTGAACAGTAGATAAAGAGATGTTTACAACTTAAAAATCTACCTCACAACATGTGAGAAGGAAGGACCTGCTCATAGTGGCAATATTATTATGATGGTTTTCAGGTTACTATTCTATCTATAAATAATCATGGAACAAAATACCACCACTGTTGCATGGAATGGATTTGTAAAATTAATATAAATAGTAATGCGATGTGATTGTACAGAACTATTGTTTTCTCATATAGAGCTTTAAGTCACTGAATTCCGAATGTAGAACATGACTGGGACCTCTGACAGCTCAGATTAATGTCAAAATATAGATAGGACAGGTACTTCCAGATGGTTGAAAAAATAAATACGTTAATAAATTTCTTATAATATCCAGCTAGAGATCTATTTTTAAAATGTTCATCCTTTACCTATTTTCAGTTTTACTAATGTATCACAACTACCGAGCAATGACAATGACATATTTTTCGGGAGATCTGGATCAATGAAATCGGATGAATCAAACATTGTTAAAACATGGACAATACTATATATTTGGGATCTTCTATTGAAATAAAAGTCAGGGGCAACAAGTACGAAAGTTTCATGAAACCGCATTAAAAAAAACTGTAAAATCATTATAAAGTCCTCCAAAAATTGAAGCCGGTTATTTTATATATACACTCCGAATAAAGTGGTTTTTTTATCATGTAGATATGATAAAACTTTGATGCAATTTCGTAGTTTTAACATTATGACGACGCAGCACTTACGTTTATTCTCAGGTTGAAGTCAACCATACAGAATAAGCTCGTGATATTTGTCATGTTTCTATTGAACAACGTAAACATACAACACGTGCCTACCTAACCTGCCATAGTTAGCTACGTACCAAATTATCCGGTAATCAATCACACTCAATCAATTTTTATGTTTAAATCAAATATTGATGTTATTTCTACTATATCTGTTCACGCACAGTAAGTTTTGTAATACCTAGTTAGTGTAGGACACCACTTCAGAGTTCGTCTGCAATTTTGTTGGGCATACCTACTAGCTAGCTACTACCTAGCCTATAGGTCCTAGCCTAGGTACTTTACCCAAGACCTGTCATCCACTACCTACTACCTACTTTAACGCAAATAATAGTCCCACTTAAGTAGTTATGAAGTACTAGGCTATACCTAATAGTTTTTTACAGGAAGGGCTTCATTTGGTACCGGTGTGTTTTCTGTTATTTACCTAGTAGTACTACCTACCTACTAGCTAGTAGGTACCTAGCTAGCTAGTAGCTAGGTACTAGTAACCAACTAGGCTTAGGTACTACCTACTAGTAGTAGGTATAGGTAGCTACTACCTATACTCTGTTTTTTTCCATCAGTCCATTCGCCTGTGGTGTTTTGGCATGGTAACACTGCATCCCGGGCTTTAAATAGTTACACTAGTATGTGTAAGTTTTAGGTAAATAAAAGGATATCTGGGTGTACATTTACAACTGAAAAGTGTTTTACCTAATAATTTATTGTATGCGAATTACACCGTTAATATTTGAAATAGGATAATAGTTGCTATTTAAAGCCCGGGACACAGTGTTACCATGCAGCAACACCACAGGCGATGGACAGATGGAAAGAAACAGAGTATACCTAGTAAGAGCTTAGGTTAATAGCTATTACCTACCTACCTACAACACCATAGGATAACCACTATCATTAGTTTACTTATGTTTTAGGCTAACAATCGTTTCCATAGTGCTGGTACTACCTACTACCTAAAAACCGTGTCCAAATGAGTGTTTGAAAGTAAAATACCAGTAGATTTAGCCTTATGCCAGCATTCTTTAATGTTTTTAGTAAAAAGGCTAAACCACTTCTGTTTTTATTACCTTATAGGTATAATGCTTACATTTAAAATCTGCGTATGATTCAATAAGGGGAAAAATTTACAATAGGTAGGTAGTTGCACGGCCTGGTTTCTGCCAGTCGTCGACAGGGTGATCAGACGTCCCGTATTTGACGGGATTGTCCCGTATTTATGACATTTGTCCCGTATCGACCCTCCCCGGGACGCCTTTTGTCCGTATATTCAATATATAAAAAAAGAAAAAATAAACTAACGAAATTTGTACTGAGCATCACCCCGCCCCCTCTTCAAACGATCAAGTGGAGCGAGTGTTCTCTCTGATGGGCCATCGATGGGGTGGGTGTACGAACCGGTGCAGTGTAGAGATGATAAAGTCAGAACTACAGATAAAGGTGCAATTTCACACTGTCCTGTTCGGAGTTCATCACACATGCTCAAACCAAACACCATCTCTTGAGAGCAGTTGGATCTAGTGCAAAATATGACAAATGAAAAATAACTTAACAACAATGAGGAAAATAATTTTAAAAGGATTATTGAAAGGTTTTCATCATATGTATTTTATTGTTTGCAATTTATTCAATATATTATGGCAAGTCACTTTTGCTATTAATATCCTTCAAAGCTGCAAAACATGCTTGATTGCAATATTCTAATGCTTTGACACATGTAATGAACAGCTGTTTGTAACAAAATCTACAACGAATGCACTTCAAGACAAAAGAAAAGTCAATAAAGAAGGCTGAAAAGGACTTTGCCTGCGTCACTGCGTGCATAACTTCGCATAAGTTGTGTCTATATTGTTCAACTACCACTTCAATTTAAGTGTCCCGTATTTCAATTTCAAAATCTGGTCACCCTGGTCGTCGACTGCGACAGGTTCCTCATAAATAATTAGACCTAACCTTTCCTATCT
>NC_087212.1:70082802-70103442 GCF_015104395.2 Macrobrachium nipponense | reverse complement strand
TAACCTTTCCTATCTACCTAATGGCAGGTCCTAACCTAACCACATGTTATATACTACCTAACCTGATAGATCTAGGTTACTTATCCAGGGCGGCCTAGACTATGGCAGTTGCAGTTTTCCTATGCAGTTTTACCTCCTGAACAAGAATTTTAAGTAATATTTATTTGGACGACTGTAATTAACCCCCAGGGGCCAGTACTAAACACGGCGAAATACATTGGACGCCCCAATCCCTAGTGGATGTTGTATCGGCAGATACGTTCCTTGCAGTCCGTGCGGAGTGCTTCTGTAGAAATACCCCTAACCTAACTTAGGGTGATGTGCCCTGGCCTGTCCAAAAAGATGGCAACCTATTCTGGTTGGCAACTTGCGAAAACCAGGCTGCGGTAGCTATACACTAATGGATCATTCTGTGAATGTAAGCTTAGCTAAGCCTAGGCTATTGGTGCTGGCCATTACTTCAGAGGTTTA
Source organism: Macrobrachium nipponense (assembly GCF_015104395.2). Lineage (NCBI taxonomy): Eukaryota > Metazoa > Arthropoda > Malacostraca > Decapoda > Palaemonidae > Macrobrachium > Macrobrachium nipponense. Next base: position 70,102,971 of record NC_087212.1, on the reverse strand, counting down.
ATGTTATTTTTTGGTGGTCAACTGTAAGTAACCTGTAATGTACCTCAGAACTCTAGCCTATGGTAAGGGGGACCCACTGGGCATGCAGGGTTTTGAGTGGGGTAGAAATGAACTTCTCATCCTCAGTAGAGTTGTCCTTGTTTATGAGGGACTTCAAACAATCATGAAATTGGCCCTTAGTGGAATGACTCTTATTATGTATTATTCAGATGGTATATGAGTCTTCATGAGAGTCCTGGGATAGGTGAAGTGTGATGGTGAGCTGCACAGGCTCTCTTGGTAAGTCTAGCATTCAGAGCATTGTGGTTTTTCTCATTCTCATTTATGCCTGAGTTCATTGTAGTAAAGACGCAGACCCTATCAGTTCCTGACTTGTGATTTGAGAGCTTCTCTGTATTCTTCCTTCTGAGACTGTTGGTTGTGATACTGAAGGATACTTTTCTGCTCACTTCGTGCCTTGTAATACCAGCCTTTTGATACCATCTGAATTGCTTCATCCCTCTGTCACCTTGCTTGGCAAAATCCTTCCTAGCAGCCTTGTCTTTCCAATCAAGCTTACGTTTCTTTTGAGGAGCCAAGACTAGATTTCTCAGCACCATCCTTAGCTTGCTTGATAGTATTTTCTTCTGGACACTTCCAGGAAGAGGAGGTATCTTATCCTTGTAATGATAATCGCTTCATAGCAAAGAAAGATAAAGGAAAGGAAAACGCGTCTTTGAGAAGTTCTGCAGTTAGGTGAATGACTGATACCCATACCCCCTCACCTGCCACTACTTAATAGTACCTTGTTACCAAGCTTTAGTGACAAAATCAGCCTGCACTGAAGGTACATTCATGTGAAAGACTTCAGGTTTGTAAATCTAGAAAATGTAAATTAGTATATCAAGTGATTTTATCATATATAAACTTAATACTTTATAAAAACAAAACATGCCTTCCTCTTAATCCCAATGAGAATGACCAGATTTTACCACCTGCAGCACTTAGGGACCTGGTTGCATCCCTGATAGGTCGACAGGGAAAGTCTTCTGGAACATTGCTAGAAATGGCTGCCAATGCAGATATGTGTAACATAAAGTAATGGTTTTATATAAGAAAAATTCAACTTTTTAAAGATTTTTACCTTTTACTTGTCACTTAAGCAAAGCCTGTGGGAAGCCATTTGAGAATCAAATGTTAATCTGTGGTTTCATAATATTATGTAAGTAATATGTAATGATTGATGTACAATATTATAAAATGCTTGAAACTTTAGAAGTTAAAAAAAAAAAATTATTTACAAAGTTCCTAATTTTCCTTGTGTTTTTATTCCAGGGTGATGGGGAAGAACAGTTCAAGAAAGCAAAGGATGAAAATGGCCAAAGCTCGCAAGAAAACTGTAACGTCAAACCTAGATTCAATGTCAATATCTGAACTTTTAACCCATGCACAGGAACAAATAGATAATTATAAATTTGAAAAGGCCCAGAGGTATTGCCAGGAAGCGTTGAAGCGGGATCCTGATAATGTAGTTGCCCTTGAAACCTCAGCAAGCTTGTGTCTTGAGGTTGGCAATTTTGATGGAGCAAAGCACTGTCTGGGCAGAGCTATAACCTTGCAACCAGAGGAAGGCTATCCAAAGTATTTGTCCATGGCGCAATTGTTACAAGGCAAAGAATCCCTTCAGTGCTATTTGAAGGGTATTGAGTTAATGCAGATGCAGCTTAGTAACCTTCAGCCCACAACAGCAAATGAGAATACTATTAATAGTACAGGAAAGCCAGATGAGCAAGGTGAAACAGAGATGGAGAGTGTGACAACCAGAAAGGAAGAGGAAAGCATTGAAGAAACTGAGGAAGAACAAGAAAATGAACCACCTTCCTCCTCTTCTAGTCAAGATGAAAACCAAACCATGAGGTCTGCCCTTGTTCATCAGATGTCTTCTGCTTATTGCTCGGTAGCAGAACTATTCATGACTGACCTTTGTGATGAGGATGATGCAGAGAACCAGTGTCATACTAATATTAGTAAAGCTATAGAAGTAGATCCTGGTAATCCTGAAGCCTATCAAAGTATGGTATGTACTGTCTTTTCACAAGATGACGTATCTTATATGAGAATTATCAATACTGTATGTACATTTTCCCTCAAATATTCAGTTGTCCCCACAAGAATACAAACTGTCACCTTTTACAGTATGTTGAAGTATTTCTGGCATGAGCTTGAAAGTCATTGAAGCCTGGTAGGTAACAAGGTAGTATTAATTTGTGGCAAGCAGGTGAGTGACGGGGCACTGCCCACTCACCTGTCAATAACCTATTATTTTTGTGTTTTATGGTTCCTCATTTTGCAAGAACATTTATTTTATTAATTTTGCTTTTCAAGCATCAGCCTCTGTCATGGAACTCCATGTTCAGTTATTAAGTGTTCATACCATCTTTGGACCATTTAAAGGCAGAAGGCATTGAGTCCTCTCTTCTTGGGTATCCTTAGGGATTTCAAGTGAACAGTCCTTTCTGTAGAAAATATACAGCAAGACTTCCAAGGAAGATATAGATCAGTTCCTTTTTTGTTAGTCAGTACACATGGCCACATGTCTTCAAGGCTGCATGTTCAGGCAACTACTCTTCTGGAGAGGTTAGTAGAGGAACTTAACAAAGGGATGAGTAATGTGTACTCTCCTACCCCTTCCATCTTGTGCCCTTCTTTCTCTGGAAGATGATCATATTCATGCCTGTCTTCATCCTACAGATTTATCAACCTAATGCCAATTTTTGTGTACTGGCTAGTACTGGGTAGGTGTTTGGGGTATATGGGCAAAATAAGGAGAGGTCTGTGCAGCTGAAGTAAGCACCTAATTCATTGAGAATTCATCTGCACCTTACCAGGTATTAATGTGACCAATTATAGAGATATTGGTAACTCACCTTGTATTATTTATTATTCACTTGTTTAGCCAGTGCATAATAAAATTAAATTCCCAGGTTTAAGTTAAGTATATCTTAGTCTTACCAGACCACTGAGCTGATTAACAGCTCTCCTAGGGCTGGCCGGAAGGATTAGATATTTTTATGTGGCTAGAAACCAATTGGTTACCTAGCAATGGGACCTACAGCTTATTGTGGGATCCGAACCACATTATATCGAGAAATGAATTTCTATCCCCAGAAATAAATTCCTCTGGTTCCACATTGGCCAAGCTGAGGATCGAACTTCGGACCACAGGATTGGTAGCCGAGTGCGAAATCCGCTTGTCCAACGAGGGACTAAATTCCCAGGGTAATAAGTGGCCCTATCTATATTGTGTGTCAACTTCTTTAGGCAAATAGAATGCCTGTTCAGCTAAGTTACTTAAGGGTCAATGGTAATTCAGTAAACAACAAGGCATCAACTGCAAATCATCAGGAAGAGAAGTTGCAAATTCATTGGAAGTCTTTTTGAAGGCTAGTTGTGACTGTAGGATAGTAATCACAATGCCATTCAAAGCATAGACAGTTATCACTCATATGTGTGGATAATTAAAAGAGGAATCGACTAACTTTGGTTTCCACAAAGCACGGAGTAGTATAACAGCTCTAAGTGTGTAAATAAAGTCAAAGTGCCTTTCACAGACTGAAGATGAAATAGTTGTAAGACAAGTTATACCATGTGCACAGATAAGACATGAAACTCTGGCTTATAAAAGTAAGGTGAGCCTCACAGGCATAGGCATCACCCTTACAAGAGGAATATGTGTTGACAGTTAAGCCATGCACATGGCTACTAATGACTTGAAGACTTTACAACCCAGAGGATAAGAAGAGTAAAACCTCACCGATGCAAGTTATCCATGCATATATTATCATTCTGCACTTGTGAGAACAATTTAATTTGTGTTTAAGTTACCAAAGGCCTTCAGAAAGTTCTCTATCAATTACTGTGACTCATAAAAAGGGGTACGTAACAACAGAGAACACAACCTTATAGTCCTTGATATAGTGTTGTACTTGAGAGTAATGATACTTCAAAGGAAAGGCCTTGATGATGCTAACAGTCATAGGACTCATTGCAGAGTTAATTACAACTTAACTAAAATATAGTCACTGAGATTTGGATCAATTTTGCAATAATACAGCAAGTTCAGGAAATATAAGGGTTGCTATACATTAATAATGTCAGTTAATCAAGTGAAAGTTATATTTACTAAAATTAAGCAAGTTATGAAATCAAAACATTAACTATGCTAGAATATAATGGAAAACATCAATAATGTTAATATAGTAATAATTTTAGTTTTAAAGATAAATCATGGCAACTACTGCATGATACGGGTCGTACTTGGTGCATCACTATAATCAGTTCCCATAAATTAATTTCTATGTATCAAAAAGACTTTAGGGCAAAAAATTTAATAAAATGAAGTGTAGTTCATTAAAACATCAAGCAAATACCTAGTTGTACTTAAATACAAAGTATCTAGCAACGATAAAAGGGGCCATTCAAAGGTAAATAAGTGTACCTGTTGGTCAGTTAGTAAACCAGCAAGGTGCTTCCAGTTTCCACGAAAGAGAAACATTTACGTAAATTGTTTAAGGAATTTGGAGAAATTATACATAAACTCCACTGGTACAGTAGTAACAAAGGATAATTAAGTTAAGTATATATGAAATGTGACTAAAGTTAATGTATTAAAATAAAATATTAATGGAGTTGAAACGTGTTGCCCATGTGGTAGACTCAAAGGGAATGCTTTCCACTTAGCTAGGTGGTAGGAATCTTCTTTTTCCACTGGAGCTTTGACACAGGATTAGGTAATCGTGAATTGAGAAGGATGTTTTAAAAGGAATCAGAGGCAATAATAAATGAATGGAAGAGCTGTTCCAACCACAGATAAAAACTACAGTCAACAGAAGCTATATGGCACTCACAAAAGCCAACATAAGGAAACTTTATCTTCTTGTAGTGTTGATTACAAATTTTTTTTAAAAATTCCATTACCAAAAGATAAGGCAAGGGCAAGGAAAGTTAGGTATATAAAGAAAAGGCAGTTTCTTACAACAGAAGTGTAAAGTGGCTGTTCTGAGGAGGAAAACCTGTAGGTGTAAATACTCTTATAGATTTACTTTGAATGACTATTTTCTGCTCTAGGGGCATTTTGAACCCTGGATGGGGTAGTGGCCAGTTTTGATTAGTCTTTTAGTGGAGCTGGTCTGGAAAAAGAGCAGACATAAAGATAATTGTAGTGATGAGTTTGTACCAAAACCAAATAATTTAAGAAAATTGCTCTTAAGGCTTTTTGTATTCGATAAACTTTTATAACAAACTTTTTACCACAGGGAAAATGCAATAGTTTTTTATCAGATTTATTGAAAGATAAAAAGAGAAAGGGACAGAGTTTTGACATCTTAATGAGGGAAATGGTGGGGTTTTAAGCTAGTACGTACTGTAAAAATAATGCTAATATATTAATACAAATAATAACTTCTATTTCAGGCCAGTTTTCTTCTTATTAAGCAAGAAACTGAACAAGCCAAAGAGAACATACTAAAGTCACTAGAACTATGGTTGCCTAAGTATAAGGCTGTTGATGAGGGTGTAGCTGCTGCTGGTAGTTTTGATCCGGTGGAAGTATGTTCCTTATCATACCCAACAAGACTTAGCACTGCTAAAATTCTCATTGAAGTTGAAGACCATGATCATGCTGTAGATGTTCTTGAGGGACTCGCGGAAGAGGATGACTCTGTAAGTAGAGAATTTGAAGTTAAGTAGATACAAATCCTTTTGCGTATAATTATCACAATTAAACTGTAAAGTTTTAATGCCTGCTAATCCTGAACAGGAAGGGTTTTGCATGATTTTGGTTGTTATGGTGACTTAATTTACAAGAATGCATGATGTTACCTGCCTTCGTTCATAGCTCGGTGATTTAATGTACAGTAGTACCTCAGGATACGTAATTAATCGTTCCAAAGCGGCCTTCGTAACCTGATGTTTTCGTATCTTGAACCACATTTTACATGTAAATTGCCTAATTCGTTCCAAGCCCTACAAAAACACCCCAGTAAATTTTATAATAAAGCTAAATTGACCAATAAACAATGAAATATAACAATTTGTACCATTCAATACCTAACTTAAACTACATATATACTACTAATATGTACTACATACCTGTAAATAAAGTGTATTAGTGTACATGGTACAAGAAATACTGTACGTACATACGTATGTAGTAAAATGTGGAACCTTACCTTTTGAGTGAGACAATCTCCGAAAGTGGCTACAGAGGAGGAGGACAAATGGCAGAAAACATGAACACTTAACTTTACGAAACACATTAAAAAATGGGAGAAAACATTAACACTAAATTTTACGAAACACATTAACACTTCTTGATTATCTCCATCTTCGTTCTCCATAGAAAGTATCCTCTTCTTTCCGTGAACTTCAGCAACATTCTTGGGACCCATGGCTAATAACATAAGTAATTAAGTTCACACACAACACGGTAAAGTAACTTACAGTACAACGAAAGCGAAATCACTAACATGAATTTACATTAACAAACGAAATACGTATATGTTAATGAACGAATTCCAGTGTTTACAAGAACACTGCTGCAAAAAATGGTCAAGGAACGCCTTTACATAGAGGCATGATGGTGACCAATAGGAGAGCAGGATCTTATGGCGGTGACTAGCATGAGGAACCAATGGGAGAGCGGGAGGATGGTGGCGAGTCTACTCAGTTGGTGGCGCGCGAGTTTTAAAATTGTTCTCGGTGGTCCGGGTGAATCTCGGGACTTTAAAGTAACACCCTTTCATACCTTAATTATTTTTGTATGCAGAGGCAAAAAAAATCTTCGTATTTGCTTTCGTAACTTGAATTTTTTGTAAGTTGGAACTTTCGTATGTTGAGGTTCCACTGTATATTTGCTTTTAGTTCACGAAATATGAAAACTTGTTATGTGTTCATAAAGATAGTAGTGTTATACCTGACCCATCACCCAGAGGACTTGGAAGTTTCATTGGTATCAAAGAATTAATGCTTCAAATTGACCCTGTAGTTAAGTGATATGGCCGCTCTAAAATTAATGTTCACAGGAAGAGGTGTATTGGAACTTTTTGCTGACAAATTGGCCTGCACACAAACTATTTTACTGTTCTGTATTGGCTTTTTTTTTAATAATATATGTATTTGACCTATTTACATATCTTGATCACTGACCTCTTTTGGTGGTGAAAATTCGTCATTCTCTGCATGTCTATTATATGAACAAGAATTGCAATATTGTTCTCCTGAAAAGTTTGGATTCATGTGTAAATCATTAAATTATCTGTGCACTATTCTCACTTTGGTATTTCATGGAGAAAGTACTTTCATTTTTTGCATAGTAGGTAATTGAGTCTGCTTGTTTATGTATTTGCTGGCCAGAACACCTTCCATAATTGCCTATACCCTGTTAACATATACGTATTATAATATATTAGCTGAAGGCACTGGAAAAGTTCAAAAGGAAACGACAGTGTTTCAGTTACTTTCGTGTATTTAACACAACTTCGAGTTACAAAGTAATACAAAGTACAAAACGAGTGAGCAAAAAGCTCTCATAAAAGCAAAGTGAAGGAAATAATTTTTGAAAAATGTTCGTTCCAGGTTACTAAACTACTCAACACCCCAAGAAGTCAAAAGAAGGAGAGGAATTGCCTGATGACTGCATTACATACAGAAATGAAAAAAGCTGAGTACTTGTCAACCAGTTTATAAATCAACTGAATTCGCAATTATGAGTAGTAACAAAAAAGACACCACTAATAAAAGAAGCAACAACAATTAATATTAAAATAACCGAATGAACAGTAATATCAACAGGAAATACATAAAAAGGAAAAGGAAAATGACAAGTAGTACACAGAATTAAAGGGAAATGTTAAAAATTTAATGTTAATGTTATGTATTACTTGTCATTTTCCTTTTTTTGTATTTCCTGTTGATATTACTGTTCATTCAATTATTTTGATATTACTTGTCGTTATGTCTTTTATTGAGGATGTCTTTTTATACAGTTAATATTGTTACTACGTATTCATAATTGTGAATTCAGTTGTTTTATAAACCAGTCTACAGGTACTAGTAAGCTATATTTCCTTTCTATATGTAGTGCGGTCATAAGGCAATTTCTTTCCTTCTTTTGATCTGTTGGCATGTTGAGTAATTAAGTGATCTGGACAAACATTGTTTCTGTTTATAATGACCTAATTATACATATTTTTTAAAATATTTTTTCTTCACTTTGCTTTTGGGAGAGCTTTCTTCTCACTCATTTTGTGCTTTGTATTACTTGTGCCCCAAAGATATGTTAAATACATGAAAGTACTTGGCACTCTGTCGTTTCATTTTGAAAATTCCCAATGGCTTCAGCTAATAAACAAAATCTTGTGCTTAATTTTGTGATTTCTTAGTAGTATAGTATATAATATACGTTAAGAAGGAATAAATCAGTGAAAGATATATAAGAGGCAGTCCCCTGGTTATGTCAGACTCAGTTTACGCTGTTCCGAGGTTACGTCGCTCTTCAAATATACTCATCAAAAATTGTTTCCCGGGTCACAACACGTTCCAGGTTTATGTAGCCCGTCTGACAGAAGAATAGAACTTTAAGACTTTAAGATGGCTCAAAAATGGCAGAATGGTAAAAATTTTAAAGGTTTTATATGAAAAGCTCAGTCAAAATGCAGGCTACATCAATTTCAAGAAACCCTTAGGATTAAAAGTAAGGTTTCTTATGTTTTTTGGCGATATCTCAGGTTACTATGTTTTTTCGGGTTACATCATGGCATAAGAAAGGAACTCCCGATGTGACCCTGGGACTGCTTGAATATACTATACAGTACATATTAAGTTTCTGACTCACATTGAGAATGAACCTCTGTCTCCTGAATGCAGGTCAAGACAATACCAAAATTGGTATCCCATTGGGCTACCATTCAGGAGACAGGTTCGTTCCCAATGTGAGTCAGAAATTTATTTTTGCAAAACAGGTGCTCATGTGTTCATCATTTCCATTATACTATAGTATATAGTAAATATTTAATAAGTGTATATCATCTAAAAAATGGATAGCCAGATGAAAGTAAAGGAAATAAGGCAAAGCGAAGATAACCTAAAAAATATAATAACATAACAATTAAAAAGAATCGCAGCACCAAACATTAAATGCCAGAGGTACAGGTAATTATGGAATAATTTACATGATATGTACTATGATTTGTGAATGAGAGGTAATGATGGAGAAAGTGGACTAATGCATCAACTCAAAGATTTATATTTCAACAATCTCTCCAGAACTTGACACAAACATTATTGCAACAGATAAGTAAACATCATTAGTATGTTTTTGTCAGCTGAAATACTGAAGTAATGCAGTGATAAGAATAAGTATTGCAAGTTCATAAGTATTCAGTACATCCTTGTGATAATAATTATCTGTTGGTCTTCAATATACAGGTGGTTGATACTTGGTACCTAATGGGATGGAGTGCATATTTACGAGGAGAGGAACATCGAGATAATGCACGATACCTGTTACATAGAGCTATGGAGGTATGCAGATAAATGTTTTGGTTTTATTGTTCTCTACATGTATTTGGCAAAATCACTCTCAAGTTGTTCTGTAGACCTTTGGGCAGTATGCAGTTAAGTAACTCAGTTTTGAGTTTGGTGAAGCCTTATTTGAGCATATGTAAATACCCATATGTGATTTACATTATATTGCTTTCATGATTTTAATTTTAAGTTATTTATTACACTTATTGTATCAGATGGTTTGTCTTCGACACAGTAAGCTCCCTGAAAAATTTATGAGATTAGAAAAATATAATGCATGCTACATCTACTTTGCAGCAGCTTGTATTTGGATGGAATTTAATGTGTAACTGTTTGCAGGTTCACAAGGCTAATCCTACTGATGATGTCCAGCTAATTGAGCACTTAGAGGAATTGTTAGCTGAACTTGGTCCACTGCCAGAAGACCAGACACTAGATGAAGGAGACATTGACAATGAATTGGAAGAATCAGAGGATGATGAACCTGAAGACATGGATACAAATTGACCTATTGTCATTTAAATATGTTTTGTTTTACAAGTAAATTAACACATAACAGTTGTTTTTATTATGAGGATCGTATAATAAAGTATAACTTCCATATGTTAAGTTTGTTGGCTTTGTATTTTCATGTGATGAATGAAATACAAAAGATTTAATGACTATTGTTGTGAGTTCAGCCAAAAAGCATAATTGATTATGGATAAAGCCCTGTAGTAGTTTCTTTTAAAGTCAAATGCATTTTCTTAAACATACAACCTTCATCTGCAATAACAGCTTGTTAACTCAGTATCAATGTAATGAGGTTGCGAGCCTTTGTCATTTATATGGATGTACCTTTAGCAGAAGCTGATTAAGTAGTTGAAACTTGATAACAGGGTAATTAGCTATTATCAAGAAGATGAGGGATGGGGATAATACGAATTCACCTGACAATCAACCCCATGATTCTTTAGGCTGCCATTGAGTCAATAATTCTCCATTGCTGCTGTGATTATGGAACTTGACTATGTTATGAAGCTTTTATTGATTGTACCATTTGGAGTACAAAATGTCATCTTTAATGGGGATTAGTAACTTCAACAAAAGTTAGTCAGTTCATTGAAGTTTGGTAACAAGACAGTTAATAGTTAACAAGGTGGTGAGAGGTGGTTGGAAAACCAATCTTCTTACCCAAATATCAAAATCACATTTTCTTTTGCCACTTTGCTGAATAGATGGATTGCCTTATTCTTCTCCATGGCTGGCACAGAGGTTTCCATAAGTATGTTTTGCTTTAACAGGTAGATTATTTTGGTGTGTTTGTTTCTGATAACAGTTAAGACTGTTGTAAGAATGATTTTCAATTAGTCTCCTACTGGTAAAAATGATTGGTAATGTGCATTGCGTATGAACGTGTATGTGTTTCATCTGAAAGACAGTGGTTTTTGCTCAAGCTGTTGTTTAGCTTTCATTTAAGGATTAGTTTTTTTAAGGAAATCCAAGTAGAATTTTCAATAGAGTGTGAATCCTTTTGGTTTAAGGAATAGCTCCCCCCCCCCACCAGTTAATGAAAACATTGAGGAAATCCAGCTAGAATTTTCTTAGACATGTAGAGATGAATTTTTGTGCCAAAAATCCAGCTAGAATTTTCCTAAAACATATAGAGTTGAATTTTGTGCAAAAAGGCATCATATGCATCAGTTAATGGCATGCCTTTAGAAGAAATTTGGCGGGAATTTTTTGTACAGGTATTGATATTTTAGGAGAGTGTTGTCAAGAACAGAACAGCAGACATGCTATATTCCTGGGGTAGGCTGATACTATTCTTTTTCTCTGGGTCTGCCAGGTTGAATCACTTGCAAGTCCAAGTGGTGTCTTCCGATTACTGCCTACAGGTACACAACCAGAGTAGAGACCAAAATGTTCTGAACAACAGGAAACTCCAGCGTCTCCTCGATTTTGTACCGGGTGAGGTTTCACTTTGCCCCTCTCCTACTCAGGACTTGTAGGAGGGGTTTAGGGAATATCCAATGACTTTGAGGGTGAATCAGGAGTTTTCAGCGGTCAAGAAGTTGGCCTTTCTCACCTCTGTTTCCAGACAGAATGTCGAGGAGTTGCTTTGCGATCCCCTCAGTTGTAAGATTTAAGAGGGCTAAGGCAGTGTCTCCAAGGACAGAGTCCCCCCCCCATGATAAGGTGACATGCCCCGCCATCAACAGCGCAGCAGCAGCTCCACCCCTCCAATCATAGGGCAGAGTTGTGTCAATCCGAGTGGTAGACCAACCCCCCTCCACTCAGAGCCCGAGGTGCCCTAGAAGCAAGTGACCATCATACAGGGTTGCCCATCTAGATGGAGAATTTCAGAAGAGATGGGTTGAAGGCATTACTTATTCCTCAGTATATAGATTATCAGTAACAGAAAAAGAAACTGACTCATTTTCTTCATGAGACCTGACTCAGAAATTGAGTCTAATGTGGTTGATGCCAGTATCAAGGGTAGGTCAAAGCCAGGATGTGATTTGGACAGATGATAGTGAACACAAATGAATGTGCAAGCATGCCCAATAGCAACAGGAGTTATATATATATATATATATATATATATATATATATATATATATATATATATATATATATATATATATATATATATATATATATATATATATATATATATATATATTTATTATATGTATATACAGTAGTACCTCTTATTTCGAACTTAATCGGTTCCAGAAGGCTGTTCGAAGTACGATTTGTTCGAAATATGAAACAAATATCCCCATAAGAAATAAAGGGAATCTGGATAATTCGTTCCAGCCAACCCAAAAAGTCCCCCTTTTCACATTTTTTCTATTATTAATGTGTTCAAATCTTAAATCAAGAGTGTAAAGTAATGAAACAGTACGTTATATGAATTAAAATTTTCTAAATTTTATTTATTCCCTGTACGATTTACGAACTGTTTGGTAAAAATGGTGCCGGCGGGCTGGGGAATGGAGGGAGGAGAGACGGGAACCCTCTTGAGCAAACCGAATTGATTGCTGTATGCAAAGGTTGATAACAAAATACAGTTTATTCATATTAGGTACAAAGATAATAATATTAAAGGAATTGATAGTGTGTGTGTCCGATTGTGTCTGAGAGAGAGAGAGTAATCAATGTGTTTACACTTGATTCTTAAGTGCACGAAATAGATTAATTATGCCACAATACATCAACTTACTGTTGGCAAACGGCAGACTTTTAAAACAAACATGAGGATTTTACAAACAACTAAGTAATAAGTCAAGAATGCAAGAAAAGGAAAGAGAAATAAAATAACTTCACAAGGAAGCCGTTTAAACAAACAATCGAAGGCATGCAGAAGCTGAAAGCGGCGACAGTTTGTTTATCTCAGAGCTGAGCTACTTTTACAGTCGTAAAAAGCAATTATCACTAGATTGGTATTTTACCGTAAAAAAAAGTGATTTGGGCAGATCGAGTGTAAGTGAAAGAAATGGGGGAATAATCATCCCAGATCAGCTAATAAATCAATGGTAATCTCTCTCTCTCTCTCTCTCTCTCTCTCTCTCTCTCTCTCTCTCTCTCTCTCTCTCTCTCTCTCTCTCTCTCTCAACGCACCGAACAATGACTCGAGCAAGCTTTTTTTTTACCGTGTTGCATTTGTTTTCATGTTTTATCATTGTTAAATTTATTGTGAAATATTTTTTATGTAAATTAGTACTGCTTTTACGTACATATTATAGTAAAGATTTTACTGTCTCTTCTTCTCTCCTCAACAATACCACGACGCACGATAACTTAAAATCATTCATTCATTATTCCTAAAAATTATAAACGTTACCTCCCTCTACATCAAGTTAGTTGTGTATCACCGCAATGACGAATGATTTTGTTAATCATTTGTGCTAAGTTTCATTGTGAAAAGCTTTGTTCTTTCATTTACTATTTTGTTAATATTGTAACTCAAGGTCCAAAGAGGTGGTCTTGTCAGCGCTGACCCAAAATAAGCTTCTGCCAGGTAGAGCGTGTGACGTCACGAGGAAGGTTCTTTATTAATCCAATGGACAACAGCAAATACTATACCTGTTTGCGGATGCTCAACATCTAGTTAAGCTTTTTAGAAATAATTCTTTTGACCATGGATTCATATTGCCGGATGGTACAGTTGCCTCAAAGTGTTCCTTTACCCCATCCCCTTCTGTTTCATGATAATGGTCTGGTAACACAGCAATGAAGCCTGTTTGTCTTGTAACGACGGATGTGAATGGTCGAGCTATTGGATGTCAATGTTCATATTTTCTAATCACTATTGTAGACAATATGTTAATGATATACGAATAATAGTTCACATTACCAGTGAACCGAGTCGTTGTTAAACAAATAGAAAAATAGTATAGTAACAGAACAATAAAAATAGCAATGGTAAATATCATATTCAGTCCTCATTAACCATAATCGTCAACCTTTGTTCCATTCAGGTGTGGCTGTGCAGGCGCTTGTTGGGATCCTACTTTTGTTCATGGTAGATCATTATTAGGTGTCAATTTCAGAACGTTATATGAATGGAAATACGCTTTGGATTTGCACAATCCATCTATTTGTAATGTAATGAAGTTATAAACCGCAAATACCAAGACCTATATATATAATTTCATAAAGGCAACTATGATAGGCATTGACAGGTTACGATATGAAAGGCTTTTATGGGGAAAATTATAGACCACCAGATGTATAAAGGAACTAATGTATCCAGTGAGTTGTCACTCATACTTGTTTTTTATTCGAGCCACTTCTCACCAGAGTAGCCTAGATGGAAATTTCTCTGGCCAGTATTTAACTCGAGTCATCCGAGTAACAACACACCTTAACCACCCTGATGGTCCTTATATACTAACCCAAGAGTGGATAAAAAGGAATAGTTTGCAGTCGATACGAGTTTTCATTTCAGTCGTCTCGTGGGATTCGTGACTGGATTTCTTGTCGCTTCAGTCTCGAATTTGTCGACTATTTATAATCCCTTGGATTTGTCAGTTCAATGGATTCAAGATACATTTTGCCATTTTTGCGTCCTTGTCCATTAATTTTATTTTTATTTTTAATAAAATTATAATTGAAACAATTTGTTTAGTTTTTTTGTTTGTGAAAATGAGCACCAAACTAATCTTGAAGGGAACACGCAGTTCATTTGGCTACATCCACTATAATTGTTATTCGTTCTTTTTCATGTTTAACAATCACTGTTCCTGATTCCAGTAATTGCAGCTTTGTATTATCCTGATCCTTCCCTGATTAGAGCATCAGTGTCGATTTTTGCTTTCCTTATCGTTAGGATCATATTAAATGAGAGTCCGTTCAACCAACGGCTCCCCCACCCCCATTACTGATTCTCCAGCCGCCACCCCAACCCCTCCCCCCCAACCCCCGGTCCCTTACCGATCCTCCAATGCAACCTCCCAGGTCACTCCTCACGAGAGTGTGGTGTGGAAAAATCAGTAATCCTAAAATTTCAAAGGGTACATGACCATTCTTTCCCCTCTTTTACAAAGCTCTCGAACTGCAGTCTAATAAGTTCTGTTTGCCTTTGCTTAATGGTCAACCTTTTCATATTCTAATATCTTGTTTCTTGTTCATGATTTTTTTGGGAGGGGTTTTTGGTTTGGTCATAGCACCTAACTCATTCATTCTCCTCATGATTAGATAGCAGCAGTACTTAGGTCTAACAGAATTTAGTGTTGCCCTTGATGTGGTAGCCAAAAGGTTTCTACAAATGATTAACTTATTTAATTTTCTGATAAATTTGATTTGACTGGAATTTCACCAAGCTTAATTTTCCTTTCGAAGCAATGAAATCCATTACAAACTATTATATGTTTATAAGGGATGTAGATGACTACTTAATGGAGGCAGCATTGAAGTCTCTTGTGACCTGGAAACTTCAATGCTGGCCTCCACCTAAGCGTTATCTGTGTTCCTGGAGACTTCAGATGCTGCCTCCACTGAGTAGTTTGTATCTGTGACCTGGAGACTTCAATGCTGCCTCCAGTAAGTAGTTATTGATTGTTCGCTTGGACTCCAATGTTCCTCCACTAATATTTATCTGTGTTCCTGGAGTCTTCAATGCTGCCTCTAGTAAGTAGTTATCTCTGTTCCTGGATACTTCAATGCTGCCTCCAAGTAGTAGTTTATCTGTGCCTGGAGACTTCAATGCTGCCTCCAGTAAGTAGTTATCTTTGTTCCTGGAGACTTCATTGCTGTCTCCAATAAGTAGTTATCCGTGACCTGGAGACTTCAATGCTGCCTCCACTAAGTAGTTATCTCTGTTCCTGGAGACTCCAATGCTGCAACCAGTAAGTAGTTATTTATATCCCTGGAGACTCCAATGATGTCTTCACTAAGTAGTTATCTGTGACCTGGAACCTCCAATGCTGCCTCTAGTAAGTAGTTATCTGTGACCTGGAGACTTCAATGCTGCACCATAAGTGGTTATCTATATCCTGGAGACTCCATGCTGCCTCCAGTAAGTAGTTATCTACATCCCCGGAGACTTCAATGCTGTCTCCCACTAATAGTTATCTGTGTCCTGGCGACTCCAATGCTGCCTCCAGTAAGTAATTATCCATATTCTGCAGACTCCAATTCTGCCTCCAGTAAGAAAGTTGTTTCTATATACCTGGAAACTTCAATGCTGCATCCAGTAAGTAGTTATCTGTGTTCCTGGAGACTTCAATGCTGCCTTTTTTAAGTAGTTATCTGTGTTCCTGGAGACTTCAATGCTGCCTCACTAAGTAGTTATCGTGTTTCCTGGAGACTTCAAATGCGCTTTTTTAAGTAGTTATCTGTGTTTCCGGAGACTTCAATGCTGCCTCCACTAAGTAGTTATCTGTGTTCCTGGAGACTTCAATGCTGTCTCTAATAAGTAGTTATCTGTGACCTGGAGACTTCAATGCTGCCTCCACTAAGTAGTTATCTGTGTTCCTGGAGACTTCAATGCTGCCTCCACTGAGTAGTTATCTGTGACCTGGAGACTTCAATGCTGCCTCCAGTAAGTAGTTATTATGTTCCTGGGGACTCCAATGTTACCTCCACTAAGTAGTTATCTGTGTTCCTGGAGACTTCAATGCTGCCTCTAGTAAGTAGTTATCTCTGTTCCTGGATACTTCAATGCTGCCTCCAGTAAGTAGTTATCTGTGACCTGGAGACTTCAATGCTGCCTCCAGTAAGTAGTTATCTATGTTCCTGGGGACTCCAATGTTACCTCCACTAAGTAGTTATCTGTGTTCCTGGAGACTTCAATGCTGCCTCTAGTAAGTAGTTATCTCTGTTCCTGGATACTTCAATGCTGCCTCCACTAAGTAGTTATGTGTTCCTGGAGACTTCAATGCTGCCTCTTAGTAAGTAGTTATATCTGTCCTCGAGACGTTCAATGCTGCCTCGAGTTAAGTAGTGATCTACATTGATGGAGACTTCAATGCTGCCCTCCATCCAAGTAGTTTATACTCTGTTCCTGGAGACTTCAACGCTGGCTCCAGTAAGTAGTTATCCATATCCCTAGAGACTTCAATGCTGCCTTCAGTAAGTAGTGATCTATATTCCTGGAGACTTCAATGCTGCCTCCAGTAAGTAGTGATCTACATTGATGGAGGCTTCAATGCGGCCTCCAGTAAGTAGCTATCCGTATTTCTGTTGACTTCAATGGTGCCTCCAGTAAGTAGTTATCTACATTCGTGTAGACTTTAATTTTTCTCTCTAGTAAGGTGTTATCCATATTCCTTGAGAATGGGCCACAATTAAAGCCTGAAAGTACTTAAGTTTTAGTAAAATATTATATTAATACTCACAAGTAAACAATTTATATTCAGTAATCTTGTGGGTTTCTTTTTTCAATGTAAGGAATTTTACAAGAATGGAAAAAAAAAAAAAAAAAAAAAAAAAAAAAGGACATATAGCTTCAATCAGTCTGTATTTCTTGAGTCCTGTTAACAAAGGCTAATATGAAATTATGGTTGTGAAAAAACTGAACATGACAATTGTGTATTACTACATAGTTTTTTTTTTTTTTTTAGATAGGTGCTATAAATTCTTTTATGAAACCAGCCGATTTTAATAAAGAAAACTCATAATTATATAATTACAAAAAGCTTGGGTGTTTTACTTTTTAGCAATGATTATGACCAAGGACCAGCTCAAATGAGGGGAGAAATTTAGCCATTCAAGTTAAATGTAAAGAAATAAAATCAAAACCTGACGAATACTGAAAGCAAAAGCAATTCAATCCAGCTCTTATTTCTATGTATCTACCCATTTAAGGTGCATCTGGTTGCAAGGTCAAATTGCTAACTTATATTCAGTATTAAAAGTGAAATACCTTACAAAGCACTTAATTACATTACACAGGATAATTCCATTGTAATTCCATTATCAAGTGGGTCTTTAACAACCGATGAATTCTGGAACTACCACCATAGTTATCATGAACTCATATGAACCTCACTATTATGCGAATGATCATCATGGAGTTTACTTTCATAAAAATGAAAATACAATTGATGATTTCTTCTTGATGTTTTGTTAGGTCACATGTGGAGGGAAATTTTGAATATTGAACGAGATATCACTAATATCGCTGTGTCGCCGTCCACAAAGAGACAGTAATATTGTGAGGGTATGAAATTGACACTAAATAATGATCTCCCAGGAACAAAAGTATGATCCCGGCAAACGCCTGCAGCAGCCACACCTGAATGGAACAAAGGTTGACGATTATGGTTAGTAAGGACTGAATATGATTTTCACCATTGCTATTTTTATTATTCTGTTATTATACGATTTTTCTATATATTTAACAACTTAATTCACTAGTAATGTAAACTATTATTCTTATATCATTAATATCATTAACACATTGCCTACTGTAGTGATTAGAAAATATGAGCCTTGGCATCCAATAGCTCGACCATTCACATCCATCGTTACAAGACAAACAGGCTTCATTGCTGTGTTACCAGACCATTTTCATGAAACATAAGGGGATGGGGGTAAAGGAACACTTTAAGGCAACTGTATGTAGTATATACGCTCATAATGGTCCAGTTAGAGAGTTAATAAAGAGGAATGAAGTGATCTTGGGACAGCTTATATAAACTTTCTGAAAAACATATCAATGTTATTATAGATATGCAACGAATGAAAGTTAAATTTGCCGCGCAACTGCTGTCCAAAAGTAGCTACTTATAAATCTTTTGATCACTTCGACAACCAAGGATATTTGAAGAGAAGGGCTGGAAAATTACAAGCCATTTCATTCGGCTTGTTGATAGATAGTTTGATTTGTTTTATTCTCGACTGCCAACCGATAGAAAATCATAAAGAAATGCTTGCGTGACTAAACCTGTAAATGCAAGACAAAATCTTTCAAGACATGAATAGAACCGCTAGAGAAATGAAAGTGAAGAAAAGTACAATACTCTATCCTTTGTCTAACTTGCTGAAAATGGCAAAATAAAAACTTGGCATGACGTATACTCTAAATTACAGACTAAATCAGGTTGGGTTGGGGCACCTTTTTGGTTGCAAAAGTCAAATGGGAGCGTACGATCAGCACCCATCTCCAGTTGCATTTAAACATCGTCTCAGAGGCCACCTTTTAGGAAAAGACAGCTCACTTGTAAGCTCAAAGAGCAGCGTTTAAAGCTGCAACAGTGAACATGTAACATCCGCCTCATTTTCCCACGTCCCTGACAAGCAAGACGCATCATTCGAAGACGAAGGAAATTCCCTTCAGAAAGAACCCAGTATATCAGCAATTTTATTTTGCTTACCAGTATTTAATAGGGATGATCAAAGTGATGATTTCAAAGACCAGGAAGTTGAAGAACAAACAGGAAGATGCCATATGTTGGCGGGTTCATTGCTCGCAAGTTTCCACAACTGGAACATTTAGGAGCAAAAATAACAAAGGAAGATGACACAAAGATTGGTGCCATAAGCTTTAGTGAAGGGAAACTAATGAAACCTGGTGTTTCTTGATCGTTTGAGATGTATGGATAGGATGTTCGATTCTCACCATGGGAGGAAAATGTTTTAACAGCCTTAAAAGGAGCGATAATTAAATTAGCGGATATAATTAGCAGTTACATCCAAATAACTTCAGAAGTCGAAATATTTTGTTCCATGCCATACAGTTTTTAGAATTCGAAATTTGAACACACACATTAGTAGTTCCAGAAAAGCGGTGCATATATTGAAAAAGTTAGCGACATAGCTATATTTGTGCAAAATGTGATTTTATGGAGATCTGTTAAATGTGTAATTTAGACATATATTTATATTATTGTTTAGAATGTTCTTTAGAACTCGCTCATGATTATTTAAAATATTAAGATATAGTTTTCATTCTGACGATTATTTTCCTCCTAATAACGGATAAAAAGAAGAAAGCAAAGGTAGGTTTTCTATAATTTCAATGATATTTAGCGAAAATGTTCTAATGATCTCTTATGATTATTCTTCTTAACGTAGTAGTATTTAGAAAAATAAAAAAAGAAAGTAAAGGCAGGATTGCTATAGGTTAAGGGGCCTGACTGCAGTTATTGTGACGTCACGCACCTAGCGTTTAAT
>NC_087212.1:70032802-70077802 GCF_015104395.2 Macrobrachium nipponense | reverse complement strand
GGAAAACGGAATTTACTGACTTAAGAAAACGAAATTTACCCTAACTGGAAAACGGAGTATACTCACATAAATAAACGAAATTTACCCTGACTGGAAAACGGAATTTAGCCTGACTGGAAAACGGAATTTACTGACTAAAAAAAAACGAATTTACCCTAACTTGAAAACGGAATCTACGGACTTCAAAAAACGAAATTTACCCTGACTAGAAAACGGAATTTACTGACTTAAAAAAACGAAATTTACCCTGACCGGAAAACGGAATTTACCCTGACTGGAAAACGGAATTTACTGACTTACAAAAACGAAATTTACCCTGACTGGAAAACGGAATTTAGCCTGACTGCAAAACGGATTTTACTGACTTAAATAAAAGAAATTTCCCCTTACTGGTAAACCGAATTTACCCTGACTGGTAAACGGAATTAACCCTGACTGGAATGACTGGAAAACGGAATTTACTGACTTAGAAAAACGAAATTTACCTGACTGGAATGACTGGAAAACGGAATTTACTGACTTAAAAAAACGAAATTTACCCTGATTGGAAAACGGAATTTACCCTGACTGGAATAACTGGAAAACGGAATTTACTTGTTTATTTACTTAAATAAACAAAATTTACCTGACTGGAATGACTGGAAAACGGATTATACTCACTTAAAAAAACGAAACTTGCCCTGACTGGAAAACGGAATTTAGCCTGACTGGAAAACGGAATTTACTGTGACTGAAAAACGAAATTTACCCTGACTGCAATGACTGGAAAACGGAATTTACCCTGACTGTAAAACGGAATTTAACGACTTAATAAAACGAAATTTACCCTGACTGGAAAACGGAATTTACCCTAACTTGAAAACGGAATTTAGCCTGACTGGAAAACGGAATTTACTGACTTAAAAAGACGAAATTTACCCTGACTGGAAAACAGAATTTACTGACTTTAAAAAACGAAATTTACCCTGACTGGAAAACGGAATTTACCATGACTGGAAAACTAAATGTACCCTAACTGGACTGACTGGAAACCGTTTATGACTGGACAAACCGGAATTTACCCTGACTGGAAAACGAAATTTACCCTACCCTGACTGATAAAACGGAATTTACCTGACAGGAAACCGAATTTACTACCCTGACTGGAAAACGGAATTTACCCTGACTGGAAAACGAAATTTACCCTGACTGGAAATATTAAATTTACCCTGACTGGAAAACGGAATTTAGCCTGACAGGAAAACTGAATTTACCCTGACTGGAAAACGTAATTTACTGACTTAAAAAAAACGAAATATACCGTGACTGGAAAACGGAATATACTCACTTAAAAAAACGAAATTTACCCTGACTGGAAAACAGAATTTAGCCTGACTGGAAAATGGAATATACCGTGACTGAAAAACGAAATTTCCCGTGACTGGAATGACTGGAAAACGGAATTTACCCTGACTGGAAAACGAAATTTACTGACTTAAAAAACGGAATTTACCCTGACTGGAAAACTGAATTTACCCTGACGGGAAAACAGAATTTACCCTGGCTGGAAAACGAAATTTACCCTGACTGGACAAATTTACGAATTTACTGGAGAACGAATTAAAACACCTGACTGGAAAACGGAATTTACCCTGACTGGAAAACGGAATTTACCCTGACTGGAAAACGAAATTTACCCTGACGGGAAAACGAAATTTACCCTGACTGAAAAACGGAATTTACCCTGACTGGAAAACGAAATTTACCCTGACTGGAAAACGGAATCTACCCTGACAGGAAAACGGAATCTACATTGACTGGAAAACGGAATTTACTGACTTAAAAAAACGAAATTTACGTGACTGGAATGACTGAAAACGGAATGTACAGACATAATAAAACGAAATTTACCTAACTGGAATGAGTGGGAAACGGAATTTACCCTGACTGGAAGGGGAAATTTACCCTGACTGGAAAACGAAATTTACCCTGGCTGGAAAACGGAATTTACTGAATTTAAAAAAACTGGAATTTTTCCTGACTGGAAAACGAAATTCACTGAATTTAAAAAAAAACGAAATTTACCCTGACATGAAAACGGAATTTACTGACTTAAAAAAGCGAAATTTACCCTGACTAGAAAACGGAATTTACCCTGACTGGAAAACGGAATTTGCATTGACTGGAATGACTGGAAACGGAATTTACTGACTTAAAAAAAGAAATTTACCTGACTGGAATGACTGAAAACGGAATTTACTTTCATAAAAAAATGAGATTTACCTAACTGGAAAATGGAATTTACTGACTTAAAAAAACGAAACTTACCCCAACTGGAAAACGAAATTTACCCTGACTGGAAAACGAAATTTACCGTGACTGAAAAACGGAATTTACCCTGACTGGAAAACAGAATTTGCCTTGAACTGGAAAACGAAATTTACCCTGAACCCTGAATGGAAAAAACGGGAATTTACACCTGACTGGAAGACGCAAATTTGAACCCCTGACTGGAAAACGCGGAAAATTTTTACCTTGAACTGGAAAAACGGAAATTACCCTGAACTGGAAAACGAAATTTTACCCTGAACTGGAAAAACCGAAATTTACCCTGACTGGAAAACGCGAATTTACCTTGACTGCGGTGAAGAAAACGAAATTACTCTGACTGAAAAAAACGAAATTATACCTTGACGGAAAACGAAATTTACTGCTGACTGAATGAAAAACGAAATGTACCTTGACTGGAAAACAGAAATTTACTATGACTGTAAAAAACGAAATTTTACCTTGACTGGGGGAAAAGGAATTTACTTGACGCACGAAAACGCATGAATTTACCTGACAGGAAGGGCAAAACTTAAGTTACTGCACATTGAAAAAACACGAAAGTTGCCATGCCCTGGACTAGAAAACTAAATTTACCCTGACTGGAAAACGGAATTTACCCTGACTGGAAAACGGAATTTACTGACTTAAAAAAACGAAATTCACCCTGACTGGAAAACGGAATTTACCCTAACTGAAAAACGAAATTTACCCTGACTGAAAAACGGAATTTACCCTGACTGGAAAACGGAATTTACCCTGATTGAAAAAATGAATGTACTGACTTTAAAATAACGAAAATATCCGTGACTGAAAAACGGAATTTACACTGACTGGAAAACGAAATTCACTCTGACTGAAAAACGGAATTTACCCTGACTGGAAAACAAAATTTACCCTGACTGGAAAACGGAATTTACCTTGACTGGAAAATGGAATTTACTGACTTAAAAAAACGAAATTCACCCTGACTGGAAAACGGAATTTAACCTGACTGAAAAACGAAATTTACCCTGACTGAAAAACGGAATTTACCCTGACTGGAAAACGGAATTTTCCCTGACTGGAAAACGGAATTTATCCTGACTGAAAAAATGAATGTACTGACTTGAAAAAAACGAAAATTACCCTGATTAAAAACCGGAATTTACACTGACTGGAAAACGAAATTCACCCTGACTGAAAAACGGAATTTACCCTGACTGGAAAACAAAATTTACCCTGACTGGAAAATGGAATTTACCTTGACTGGAAAATGGAACTTAGCCTAACTGGAGAACGGAATTTACCCTGACTGGAAAACGGAATTTACCCTGACTGGAAAACGAAATTTACTGACTTATAAAAACGAAATTTACCCTCACTGGAAAACGGAATTTTCATTGACTGGAATGACTGGGAAACGAAATTTACTGACTTAAAAAAAGAAATTTACCTGACTGGAATGACCTAACACAGAATTTACTGACATAAAAAAACGAAATTTACCTGACTGGATTGACTGGAAAACGGAATTTACTGACTTAAAAAAACTAAATTTACCCTCACAGGGAAACGGAGTTTACTGAATTTAAAAAAAACGGAATTTACCCTGACTGGAAAACGGAATTTACTGAATTTAAAAAAAAACGGAATTTACCCTGACTGGAAAACGAAATTTACCCTGACTGGAAAACCAAATTTACCCTGCAGGAAAACGTAATTTACTGACTTAAAAAAACGAAATTTACCCAGACTGGAAAACGGAATTTACCTTTACTGGAAAACGGAATTTACCCTGACTGGAATGACTGGAAAACTGAATTTACTGACTTAAAAAAACGAAATTTACCTGACTGGAATGACTGGGGAAAACCGAAATTCTTACCTTTACTGGAAAAACGAAATTACCCTGACTGGAATGACTGGAAAACTGAATTTATGACTTAAAAAACGAATTACCTGACGGAATGACTGGGGAAAACGGAAATTTACTGAAAACTTAAAAAAAACCCGAAATTTACCCGGACTGGAAAACGGATTTACTGGAAAACTTAAAAAAGCCGAATTTTAACCTTTGACTGGAAACGGAATTTACAGAATTTGAAAAAAACGAAATTTAACCCTGACCTAGAAAACGGGACTTTACTGAACTTAAAAAAGAAACAAATTTACCATGATGAAAACGGAAATTTACCCGACCCCTGGAAGGAATTGGGACAAAAACGTAAAATATGAACTTAAAAAAGGTAATTTAACCTTTGACTGGAATGACTTGGAAAAAACGAAATTACGTAAACTTGGAAACCCGAAATTAATTACTTGAAAAAGAAATGGTCACCTTGGCGGGGAAATGCGGAATTTACCGAATTAAAAAAAACGGAATTTACCCCGGAAAAAACTGGAAAATGGAAATTTACCCCGACTTGGGAGAAACCCGGAAGTACACTGGGGGGGGGGGGACTTGGGGGGAAATGGAATTTACGAATTAAAAAAACGGAAGGTTTAACCTGACGGGGAAACAGAATTTACCCGAAAAAAACTGTGAAACTAAATTAAACCCTGGCGGAAAAGGAATTACCCTTGACTTGGTCAAAACGGAAATTTACCCCTGAACTTGAAAAAACGGAAATTTAACCCTGACTGGTGTGTGTCCAACGGAAATTCCCCTGAACTGGAAAAACTAAAAATTACCCTGGAAACTTGGGAAAACGCAATGTACCCTGGATTGGAAAAAACGCAATTTACTGACTTTTAAAAAAAACCGAAATTACCAGTACTGATAAAAAAGGAATTTACCCCGACTGGGAAAACGGAATTTACCCTTGACAGAAAACCCCGGAATTTTAAACTGGGACTTAAAAAAACAAACGGTAAAACCCTTTGACTGGGAAAACGAAATTTACCATTGAAAAAAAAACTTTGGCAAACGGAATTATTGGACTGGGAAAGGGATTAAACTGGACTTAAAAAAACTAAATTTACCCTGAACTTGGGAAAAAAAACTAATGGTACCAATTGACCCCCTGGCAAAACGAAATTTCCTCGGGAAAACTGGAAAAGGGAATTTACTCCCCGACTGGAAAACGGAATTTACACTGACCTGGAATGGAAAATGGAACTTTACTTGAATTAAAAAAACGGAATTTACCCTGACTGGAAACAGAATTTACCCAGAACTGGAAAACTAAAATTACCCTGGCTGGAAAACGGAATTTCCCTGCTGGAAACACGAACTTACCTGACTGGAAACGAAATTTACCATGGTGGGGGGGGGGGGGGGGGGGGGGGGGGTTTTTTTTTTTTTTTGTTGGGGGGGGGGTGGGTTCTTTTTTTTTGGGATCCAACGAAATTACCCTGACTGAAAAACGGAATTACCCTGAATGGAAAACGGAACCTTACCTGACTGGAAAACGGAATTCACCCTGACTGGAAGACGAAATTTACCCTGACTGGAAAACAGTATTTACCCTGACTAGAAAACGAAATTTACCCTGACTGGAAATCTAAATTTACCTTGACTGGAAAACGGAACTTACCCTGACTGGAAAACGGAATTTACGTAAAAAAAAAAAACGAAATTTACCCTAACTGGAAAACGGAATTTACCCTGACTGGAGAACGAAATTTACCCTGACTGGAAAACGGAATTTACCCTGACTGGAAAACGAAATTTATCCTGACTGAGAAACGGAATTTACCCTGACTGGAAAACAAAATTTACCCTGACTGGAAAACGCAATTTACCTTGACTGGAAAACGGAATTTACTGACTTTAAAAAGCGAAATTTACCCTGACTGGAAAACTAAATTTACCCTACTGGAAAAACGGAATTTTACCCTGACTGAAAACGAATTTATCTGACTGAGAAACGGAATTTACCCTGACTGGAAACAAAATTTATCCTGACTGGACGACGAAACGGAATTTACCTGACTGGAAAACGCAACTTTAAATTTACTTATGATAAACGGAATTTACATTGACTGGAATGACTGGAAAACGGATTTTACTGAATTAAAAAAACGAATTTTACCTGACTGGAATGACTGAAAACGGAATTTACTGACATAAAAAGACGAAATTTACCTGACTGGAAAACTGAATTTACTGACTTAAAAAAACGAAATTTACCCTGACTGGCAAACGAAATTTACTCTGACTGGAAAACGAGATTTACCCTGACTGGAAAACGAAATTTACCCTGACTGGAAAACGGAATTTACCCGGACTGGAAAACAGATTTACCCTGATTGGAAAACGGAATTAACTGACTTATAAAAACGCAATTTACCCTGACTTTAAAACGGAATTTACCCGGACTGGAAAACGAAATTTACCCTGACTGGAAAACCAAATTTACCCGACTGGAAAAAACAAATTTACCCTCGGAAAACCCCCCCTTTCACTGAATTTACTTGATGAAATAAAAACGCAATTTACTGACATAAAAAAACGGAATTTACACTGACTGGAAAACGTAATTTACTGACTTAAAAAAACGAAATTTACCCTGACTGGAAAACGGAATTTACTGACTTGAAAAAAGGAATTTACCCCGACTGGAAAACGGAATTTGCCCTGACTAGAATGGCTGGAAAACGGAATTTACCCTGACTGGAATGACTGGAAAACGGAATCTACTGACTTAAAAAAACGAAATTTACCTGACTTGAATGACTGGAAAACAGAATTTACTGACTTAAAAAATCTAAATTTACCCTGACTGGAAAACAGAATTTACCCTGAATGGAATTACTGGAAAACGGGATATACTCAATTAAAAAAACGAAATTTACCCTGACTGGGAAACGGAATTTACCGGGACTGAAAAACTAAATTTACCCTGACTGGAATGAGAGGAAAACTAAATTTACTGATTAAAAAAAACGAAATTTACCTGACTGGAATGACTGAAAAACGGAATTTACTGACTTAAAAATACGAAATTTACCTTTACTGGAAAACGAAATTTAATTACTTAAAAAAACGAAATTTACCCTGACTGGAAAACGGAACTTAGCCTGACTGGAAAACAGAATTCACCCTGACTGTAAAACGGAATTTACCCCAACTGGAAAACTAAATTAACCCTGACTGGAAAACGGAATTTACCCTGACTGGAGAACAAAATTTACTGACTGTAAAAATAAACTTAATTTACCCTGACTGGAAAACGAAATTTACCCTGACTGGAAAACGGAACTTATCCTGACTGGAAAACGGAATTTACTGACTTAAAAAAAACGAAATTTACCCTGACTGGAAAACGGAATTTACCCTGACTGGGGAACGAAATTTACCCTAACTGGAAAACTGACTTCACCCTGACTGAAAAACGGAATTTACCCTGATTGGAAATCGGAATTTACTGACTTAAAAAAACGAAATTTACCCTAACTGGAAAGCTGAATTTACCCTGACTGGAAAACGGAATTTACCCTGATTGGAAATCGGAATTTACTGACTTAAAAAAACTAAATTTACCTTGACTGGAAAACGGAATTTACCCTGACTAGAAAACGGAATTTTCCCTGACTGGAAAACGAAATTTACCCTAACTGGAAAACGGAATTTACCCTGACGGGAAAATGAAATTTACCCTTTCTGGAAAACGGAATTTACCATGACTGGAAAACAAAATTTACCCTGACTGGAAAACGGAATTTACCATGATTGGAAAACGAAATTTAACCTGACTGGAAAACGGAATTTACCCTGACTAGAAAACGAAATTTACCCTGACTGGAAATCTAAATTTACCCTGACTGGAAAACAGAATTTACCCCGACTGGAAAACGGAATTTACACTGACTGGAAAATGGAATTTACTGAATTAAAAAAACGGAATTTACCCTGACTGGGAAACAGAATTTACCCTGACTGGAAAACGGAATTTACCCTGACTGGAAAACGTAATTTTCCCTGACTGGAAAACGGAATTTACTAACTTAAAAAAAAATTTTTTTTACCCTGACTGGAAAACGAAATTTATCCTGACTGAAAAACGGAATTTACCCTGACTGGAAAACAAAATTTACCCTGACTGGAAAACGGAATTTACCCAGACTGGAAAATGCAATTTACCCTGACTGGAAAACGGAATTTACTGACTTAAAAAAACGAAATTTACCCTG
Source organism: Macrobrachium nipponense (assembly GCF_015104395.2). NCBI lineage: Eukaryota > Metazoa > Arthropoda > Malacostraca > Decapoda > Palaemonidae > Macrobrachium > Macrobrachium nipponense. Next base: position 70,069,378 of record NC_087212.1, on the reverse strand, counting down.
ACTAGAAAACGAAATTTACCCTTACTGGAAAACGGAAATTACCCTGACTGGAAAACGGAATTTACAGACTTAAAAAAACGAAATTTACCCTCACTGGAAAACGGAATTTACCTTGACTGGAAAACGGAATTTACTGACTTAAAATAACGAAATTTTCCTGACTGGAATGACTGAAAACAGAATTTATTGACATAAAAAGACGAAATTTACCTGAATGGAATGACTGAAAAACGGAAATTACTGACTTAAAAATCGAAATTTACCTGATTGGAATGACTGAAAACGGAATTTACTGATATAAAAAACGAAATTAACCTGACTGGAATGACTGGCAACCGGAATTTACTGACTTAAAAAAACGAAATTTACGCTGACTGGAAAAGGAAATTTACTCTGACAGGAAAACGAAATTTACCCTGACTGGAAAACGGAATTTACCTTGACTGGAAAACGCTATTTACTGAATTAAAAAAAACGGAATTTACCCTGACTGGAAAACGGATTTACCCTGACTGGAAAACGGAATTTTCCCTGACTGGAAAACGGAATTTACAGACTCAAAAAAACGAAATTTACCCTGACTGGGAACGGAATTTTCATTGACTGGAATGACTGAAAACGGAATTTACTGACATAAAAAGACGAAATTTACCATACAGGATTAACTGGAAAACGGAATTTACTGACTTAAAAAAACGAAATTTATCCTGACTGGGAAACGGAATTTACCCTGACAGGAAAACGGAATTTACCCTGACTGGAAAACGGAATTTACCCTGACTGGAAAACGGAATTTACTGATTTAAAAAAAAAAAAAAAAAAAAAAAAAAAAAAAAAAAAAAAAAAAAAAAAAAAAAAAAAAAAAAAAAACGGAATTTACCCTGACTGCGAAACGAAATTTACCCTGACTGGAAAACTAAATTTACCCTGACTGGAAAACGGGATTTACACTGATTGGAAAACGGAATTTACTGACTTAAAAGAAACGAAATTTATCCTAACTGGGAAACGGAATTTACCCTGACTGGAAAACGGAATTTACGCTGATTGGAAAACGGAATTTACTGACTTAAAAAAAACGAAATTTACCCTGACTGGGAAACGGAATTTACCCTGACAGGAAAACGAAATTTACCCTGACTGGGAAAACGGAATTTACTGATTTAAAAAAACGGAATTTACCCTGACGGCGAAACGCAAATTTACCCTGACTGGAAAACGGAATTTACGCTGATTGGAAAACGGAATTTACCGACTTAAAAAAAAAACGAAATTTATCCTGACTGGAAAACGGAATTTACCCTAACTAGAAAACGGAATTTACCCTGACTGGAAAACGAAATTTACCCTGACTGAAAAACGGAATTTACCCTTACTGGAATTTACCCTAACTGAAAAACGTAATTTACCCTGACTGGAAAACGGAATTTACCCTTACTGGAATTTTTTTTTTTTTTTTTTTTTTTTTTTTTTTTTTTTTTTTTTTACCCCTGACTGAAAAACGTAATTACCCTGACTGGAAAACGGGGAATTTACCCTGACTGGAAATCTAAATTTACCCTGACTGGAAAAAACGAAATTTACTTACCCTGACTGGAAAACGGAATTTACTTACTTAAAAAAAACGAAATTTACCCTGACTGGAAAAACAAAATTTACCACCCCTGACTGAAAAAACGGAATTTACCCTGACTGGAAAACGAAATTTACCCTGACTGGAAAGCGGAATTTACCCTTACTGGAATTTACCCTGACTGAAAAACGTAATTTACCCTGACTGGAAAACGGAATTTACCCTGACTGGAAATCTAAATTTACCCTGACTGGAAAACGAAACTTACTTACCCTGACTGGAAAACTGAATTTACCCTGACTCGAAAACGGAATTTACTTACTTAAAAAAACGAAATTTACCCTGACTGGAAAACAAAATTTACCTTGACTGAAAAACGGAATTTACCCTGACTGGAAAACAAAATTTACCCTGACTGAAAAACGGAATTTACCCTGACTGGAAAACGAAATTTACCCTGACTGGAAAGCGGAATTTACCCTTACTGGAATTTACCCTGACTGAAAAACGTAATTTACCCTTACTGGAAAACGGAATTTACCCTGACTGGAAATTTTTAAAATTACCCGACTGGAAAAACGAAACTTACTTACCCTGTCTGGAAAACTGATTTACTTACTTAAAAAAACGAAATTTTACCCTGACTGGAAAACAAAAAATTTACCTTGACTGAAAAAACGGAATTTACCCTGACTGGGAAAACGAATTTTACCCCTGACTGGAAAACGGAATTTATTAACTTAAAAAGAACTAAATTTACCCTGACTGGAAAATGGAATTTACCCTGACTGGAAAACGAAATTTATCTTGACTGAAAAACGGAATTTACCCTGACTGGAAAACAAAATTTACCCTAACTGGAAAACGCAATTTACCCTGCCTGGAAAACTGAATTTACTAACTTGAAAAAAAGCGAAATTTACCCTGACTGGAAAACGGAATTTTACCCTGACTGGAAAACGGAATTTACAGACTTAAAAAAAACGATAATTTACCCTCAACTGGGAAACGGAAATGACTGGGAAAAACGGAATTTAACTGAACTTAAAAAAGCGAAATTTTACCTGACTGGAATGACTGAAAACGGAATTACTGACATAAAAAGATGAAATTTACCTGACTAGAAAACGGAATTTACTCACCTAAAAAAACGAAATTTACCCTGACTGGGAAACGGAATTTACCCCTGACTGGAAAACGAATTTTACCCTGACTAGAAAACGGAATTTACCCTAACTGGAAAACGAAATTTACCCTGATGGAAAACAAAGGAATTTTACCCTTACCTTCGAAAACGGAATTTTACCCTGACTGGCGGAAAACGAAATTTACCCTGGACTGGAAAAACCAAAATTTTTACCCTGACTGAAAAACGAAATTTTAACCCCTGACCAGAACAAAACGGAATTTACTGACTTAAAAACAAAAAAACGAAATTTAACCATGATCTGAAAAACTGAATTACCCTGACTGGAAAACGGAATTTAACCCTGACTGGAAAACGGAATTATCAGACTCAAAAAAACGAAATTTAGCCTGACTGGGAAACGGAATTTTCATTGACTGGAATGACCTGTGGAAAACCGGAATTTACTGGACTAAAAAAAAAAACCAAATTTACCTCCTACAGGAATTGGGAACTGAAAACGGAATTACTGACATTAACAAAAAGACGAAATTCTTTACTTGACAGGAATGACCTGAAAAATCGGAATTTACTGACTTAGAAAAACGAAAAGTTTTAAAACTGACTTGGGAAAACGGAACTTACCCTTGACATGAAAAAACGGGAATTTACCCATGGACTGGAAAACGGAATTTACCCTGAACTGGAAAACGGAATTTTCACTGATTTAAAAAAACGGAAATTTACACTGAACTGCTAAATCGAAATTTACCCATGACTGGAAAACTAAATTTACCCTGACTGGAAAAACGGAAAACTTAGCCTTGACTGGGGAAAAACGGAATTTACGATGAAGTTGGAAAACGGAATTTAACTGGACTTAAAAGAAAACGAAATTTACCTTTTCTTTCCTTGGAAACTGGGAAACGGAACTTTACCCATGGACTGGGAAAACGGAATTTACGCTGCATTGGAAACGGAATTTACTGACTTAAAAAAAACGAAAATTTTATCCTGACTGGAAAACGGTAATTTACCTGACTAGAAAACGGAATTTGACCCCTAACCTGGACAAAACGAAATTTACCCCTGACTGAAAAACGGAATTTACCCTGAACTGGAAACGGAATTTACCCTTTCAACTGGAATTTACCCTGACTGGAAAAACGGAATTTACCCTGACACTGGAAAAACGGAATTTACCCTGAAGTGGAAAACGAAATTTTACCCTGAACTGGAAATCCTAAATTTTACCCTGACTGGAAAAACGAAACTTACTTACCCTGACGAGGAAAATTGAAATTTACCCTGGAACTGGAAAACGGAATTTTCTTTACTTACTTTAAAAAAACGGAAATTTTACCCTTGACTGGAAAACAAACCAAAAATTTACCCCTGAATGAAAAAAACCGAATTTACCCTGACTGGAAAAACGGAATGTTTACCCTTGATCTGGAACAAAACGGAATTTAACTTAACTTAAAAAGAACGAAATTTTACCCATGACTGGAAAAATGGAATTTACCCTGACTGGACAAAACGAAATTTATCTTGACCTGGCAAAACGGAATTTCACCCTGGCCTGGAAAAACGGAACTTACCCTGACTGGAAAGTGCAATTTACTCCCATGACTGGAAAACGAAATTTACACTGAACTGGAAAACGGAATTTAACCCTGACCTGGAAAAACGGAATTTACCCTGACTGGAAAACGGAAATTTACTAACTTAAAAAAAGCGCGAAATTTGATCCCTGACTGGAAAAACAAAACAAAATTTACCCTGAAATGAAAAAACCGAATTTCACCCTGACTGGAAAAACGGAATTTACCCTGACTGGAAAACGGAATTTACTAACTTAAAAAGAACGAAATTTACCCTGACTGGAAAATGGAATTTACCCTGACTGGAAAACGAAATTTTATCTTGAACTGGTGGAAAACGGAATTTACACCCTGCCTGGAAAAAAAAAACGGAAACTTACCCTGACCTGGAAAAGTGGCAATTTACCACCCTGACCTGGAAAACGAAATTTACCCTGGAACTGGAAAACGGGAATTTTACCCTGGACTGGAAAAACGGAATTTACCCTAACTGGAAAACGAAATTTACCCTGATGGAAAACGGAATTTACCCTTACTGGAAAACGGAATTTACCCTGACTGGAAAACGAAATTTACCCTGACTGGAAAACAAAATTTACCCTGACTGAAAAACGAAATTTACCCTGACCAGAAAACGGAATTTACTGACTTAAAAAAACGAAATTTACCATGACTGGAAAACTGAATTTACCCTGACTGGAAAACGGAATTTACCCTGACTGGAAAACGGAATTTACAGACTCAAAAAAACGAAATTTAGCCTGACTGGGAAACGGAATTTTCATTGACTGGAATGACTGGAAAACGGAATTTACTGACTTAAAAAAACCAAATTTACCTTACAGGAATGACTGAAAACGGAATTTACTGACATAAAAAGACGAAATTTACCTGACAGGAATGACTGAAAAACGGAATTTACTGACTTAGAAAAACGAAATTTAAACTGACTGGGAAACGGAACTTACCCTGACAGGAAAACGGAATTTACCCTGACTGGAAAACGGAATTTACCCTGACTGGAAAACGGAATTTACTGATTTAAAAAAACGGAATTTACACTGACTGCTAAACGAAATTTACCCTGACTGGAAAACTAAATTTACCCTGACTGGAAAACGGAACTTAGTCTGACTGGAAAACGGAATTTACGCTGATTGGAAAACGGAATTTACTGACTTAAAAGAAAACGAAATTTATCCTGACTGGGAAACGGAATTTACCCTGACTGGAAAACGGAATTTACGCTGATTGGAAAACGGAATTTACTGACTTAAAAAAACGAAATTTATCCTGACTGGAAAACGGAATTTACCCTGACTAGAAAACGGAATTTACCCTAACTGGAAAACGAAATTTACCCTGACTGAAAAACGGAATTTACCCTGACTGGAAAACGGAATTTACCCTTACTGGAATTTACCCTGACTGAAAAACGGAATTTACCCTGACTGGAAAACGGAATTTACCCTGAGTGGAAAACGAAATTTACCCTGACTGGAAATCTAAATTTACCCTGACTGGAAAACGAAACTTACTTACCCTGACTGGAAAACTGAATTTACCTGACTGGAAAACGGAATTTACTTACTTAAAAAAACGAAATTTACCCTGACTGGAAAACAAAATTTACCCTGAATGAAAAACCGAATTTACCCTGACTGGAAAACGGAATTTACCCTGACTGGAAAACGGAATTTACTAACTTAAAAAGAACGAAATTTACCCTGACTGGAAAACGAAATTTATCTTGACTGGAAAACGGAATTTACCCTGCCTGGAAAACGGAACTTACCCTGACTGGAAAGTGCAATTTACCCTGACTGGAAAACGAAATTTACCCTGACTGGAAAACGGAATTTACCCTGACTGGAAAACGGAATTTACCCTGACTGGAAAACGGAATTTACTAACTTAAAAAAAACGAAATTTACCCTGACTGGAAAACGAAATTTACCCTGACTGGAAAACGGAATTTACAGACTTAAAAAAACGAAATTTACCCTCACTGGGAAACGGAATGACTGGAAAACGGAATTTACTGACTTAAAAAAACGAAACTTACCTGACTGGAATGACTGAAAACGGAATTACTGACATAAAAAGACGAAATTTACCTGACTGGAATGACTGGAAAACGGAATTTACTCACCTAAGAAAACGAAATTTACCCTGACTGGGAAACGGAATTTACCCCTGACTGGAAAGCGAATTTTAGTCTGACTGGAAAATGAAATGTACCCTGACTGGAAAACGGAATTTACTGAACTAAAACAAAAACCGAATTTACCCTGACTGGAAAACGAAATTTACCCTGACTAGAAAACGGAATTTACTGAATTAAAAAAAACGAAATTTACCCTGACTGGAAAACGGAATTTACCCTGACTAGAAATTTACCATAACTGGAAAACGAAATTTACCCTGACTGAAAAACGGAATTTACCCTGACTGGAAAACGGAATTTACCCTTACTGGAAAACGGAATTTACCCTGAATGGAAAACGAAATTTACCCTGACTGGAAAACGAAATTTACCCTGACTGGAAAACGGAATTTACCCTGACTGGGAAACGGAATTTACCCTGACCGGAAATCTAAATTTACCCTGACTGGAAAACTGAATTTACCCTGACTGAAAAACGGAATTTACTTATTTAAAAAAACTAAATTTAGCCTGACTGGAAAACAAAGTTTACCCTGACTGAAAAACGGAATTTACCCTGATTGGAAAACGGAATTTACCCTGACTGGAAAACGGTATTTACTAACTTAAAAAAAACGAAATTTATCCTGACTGGAAAACGGAATTTACCCTCACTGGAAAACGGAATTTACCTGAGACTGATAACCCTCTAAAAAGGAAGGCAGCCCTAAACAATCGGTCTCCTTCCAGAAAAAAAGAGCAAGGTTGTAAGCTGAAAGCTCTTAAAAGAGGCTCTAATGTAACAGCCTCTAAAGGAAAATAAAATTCATTAATTTTCTCCAGTGGAACTGTCAGGGATTGAGAGCTAAATGGGAAGAGTTAAGGCTGCTCATATCAGAAGTGTCTCCTGTTTGTATAGCTCTGCAGGAGACCATGATTGGTAATAATATGTGCCCCAGCCCACGAGAGTATACATCCTATCACTCCACCTATAATTTAAATGTTGGAAGCCATGGTGGTGTTGTTTTGTATGTTCGAAATGACACCCCACAAAATCCTATAATTATTCAATCAGCATTGCAAGTGATTGGTGTGCAGATCCATTTGCAAAGAAAATATACAGTATGCTCTCTCTATCTACCACCTAACGAAGTCTTCCCCATCAATGAATTCAAATCTCTTATTCAACAGTTACCACGTCCTTTTCTGATTTTGGGAGATATGAATGGCAGAAACCCTCTCTGGGGTGATATCATCACCAATCAAAGAGGAAGGTGCTTAGGTTCCATCATAGAAGATGAAAATGTGGGGATCCTCAACTCTGGGGAGTCAACGCATTTTCATGTTCAAACAAGCACGTTATCAGCAATTGATTTATCTATATGTAGTGATGACTGTCTTATTGACTTTACTTGGAAAGCTATAAATGATAGATTTACCAGTGACCATTTTCCATTAGTGGTGAGTGTAGCATCAAGTCCTCCATCTTCAAGGCTACCCAAATGGAACATTGGTAAAGCTGATTGGTCAACGTTCCAGGAGCACAGCTCAATAGATGACTCTGCTGATGACTTTCCCTGTGTAGATGACGCTCTTGACTTTTTGAATACAATAATGTTCTCAGCTGGTCTTCAATCTATACCTAGGACTTCAGGCAAATTTGTCCGCCGACCAGTTCCCTGGTGGACTCGTAAATGCCAGGAAACCCATAGAACTATGAGATCTGCCTTCACCAGATACCGCAGACGAAAATGTGAGTATTATCGTGTAGAATTTCGAAAAGCGAGAGCTCATTTTCGCATGGAAATCAAAAAAGCACGAAAAGAATCTTGGACAATTTTCATATCTTCACTAAATTCAAAAACTCCTCTGACCCTAGTTTGGAAGAGAGTTAGAAAAATAGCAGGCAAGTTCTCTCCTTGTCAACCTCCAGTTATCAAGGTGAATGGTTGTGAGGTAGCAGACCCCCAGTTAGTGGCAAATGAGTTTGCTAATCATTTTGCTAATGTTGCTAAGAAAAATGATGATAGACCCTATTCAGCTCAAAGACGGATAATGGAACAGGTCGAAATTGATTTTAATACCTCAAGACATGAGCAGTACAATGCTCCTTTTACTATTAGAGAATTTGAATCGGCCTTGAATAAATGTAATGAATCAGCTCCTGGACTGGATGATATAACATATTCAATGATTAAGCATACTCCTGAAAATACCAGACTTTTCATATTAAGCCTAATTAACAGAATTTACCGAGAACATATCTTCCCCAAGCTTTGGGAGAAGTTAAAATTACTGCCATTTGTGAAACCTGGAAAAGATCCGTTCAAGGCAGAAAATTATCGTCCTATTGCATTGACATCTTGTTTGTGTAAGATCATGGAAAAAATGGTGAACACACGATTGATGTGGTACTTGGAGAGAGGTAAATACCTTTCGCCTGCTCAGTGTGGTTTTCGGAGTATGCACTCCACAACTGATGTATTGGTACGAATGGAATCTTCAATATGTGAAGCTTTTGCCAACAAACAGCATCACATCACCGTTTTCTTTGATCTAGAGAAGGCTTATGATACAACATGGAGATATGGCATTTTGAGGGTCCTTTATGAATGTAACCTGAGAGGCAATTTGCCCCTCTTTATTAAGGCTTTTTTAAAAAATAGGATATTTCAGGTTCAGTGTTTTAAGTGTAACCTTGTTCGCCTTGGTAATCAATGGGTTTCTAAAATAATTCCCCCAGATATAACCTATACCCTATTTGTAGATGACCTGTCAATTTCCTTTGCAGCATCCTCTGCATTGATAATATAGTAAAATGGGCTGAGGTTAATGGTTTTAGATTTTCTGCCAGTAAAACGATAACTATGCACTTTTGTCGTATAAGGGGAATCCACCCTGATCCAGATCTATTCATTAATAGGCAGAGAATTCCTTGTGTTGGTGAAACAAGGTTTCTTGGTTTGATTTTTGATAGTAAGCTGACTTGGATTCCACATCTGAAATATGTTAAGGCAAAATGCTTGAAAGCAATGAATTTGGTGAAAGTCGTGTCTCACACTTCGTGGGGTGCAGACCGAACTCAGATGTTGAGATTATATAAAGCCTTGGTCTTTTCAAAATTAAGTTATGGGTGTGAGGTGTACACTTCTGCGAAGCCAAATAGCCTTAAAATGCTCAACTCAATTCATCATGGAGGAATACGATTATGTACAGGAGCATTTAAATCATCTCCCACCGAGAGCATGCTTGTAGATGCTGATGAGGTGCCACTGGATCTTCATTACAAGCGTCTGCTGGTTCGGAGCTGGTATAGATTCCAGAGGCTACCTAGGTCTTTAACCAGCATTTGTATGAAAAATGAAAGGCATTGGCAGTTTTATGAAAATCACCCCAAGCAACCTCATCCATTTGCTTTTAGAGTAAATTTTATTGTCCGTGAATTAAATATGCCAAGAATCGAGATTTTACCAGCAAAATATTCAGTTAGTCCCCCTGGAACTTTCCAGAGGTAAAATTTTGTAGATATTTTAACTTTACCAAGACAGAATTGTCCAGTGAGGCCATGCGGTCAATATTTTTAGAACATTCCGTGCAACATGATGACTCCATTGCAGTTTTCACGGATGGCTCAAAGTCAGATGCTGGCGTCGGCTTTGGTGTAGCCTTCCCTGATGTAGAGAGAAGTGGCAGGTTATCATCTGTTGCATCGATTTTTACAGCAGAATTATATGGAATTTTAAAAGCTTTAAAGGAAGTTTTAATTCGGAATGAAAATAATTTTATTGTATATTGTGACTCAAGAAGTGTTCTTCAGTCACTGGAAATTTTTAACCCTTTAAATCCTCTGATTTTAGATATATTGGAATGGCTGCTTTTACTAAAAAGAAGAGGGAAAGAAATAAAGTTCTGTTGGGTGCCTTCTCATGTTGGGGTGGCTGGGAATGAGAAAGCTGACCAACTTGCAAAGTCTGCAGTCAGCTCCTCAGAACCCACAAGATGCCTACTACCATATCGGGATTTGTATCCTCTAGTAGGTCAGAGAGTTAAAAAATGTTGGCAGTCCCAGTGGGAGGATATTTTAAATAATCAAAAAATGCGTAGTATCACGTCATCAGTGTCTCCTTGGTCATATCCGTATATGCCAAGGAGACAAGAAACGATGTTGTGCCGATTGAGGATTGGACATACAAGACTCACCCATGGGTTCTTGATGTCTCGTGAAAATCCTCCGTTTTGCGAGAACTGTACTGTGCCCTTGACTGTGAGACATTTGCTGGTTGAATGTCCCAGATTCTTGAATTTGAGACATAGGTTACTGTCTTGGGGTCGTGACAGAGTAGGTAATTTTATCCTAGCTACAATTCTTGGAAAGGATTCTAATATAGAGCAGTTATATATTTTTATGAGGGAGGCGGGCCTCCTTAATCAAATTTAAATTATACATAGATTGTCTATGTAAGAACTTATATATGAACAAAATTTTTATATAATATATTTATAGATCTTTTTATATGAAGTTTATCAAAAATTTAATTTTTTTATATTTAATTTATTTCGGTGTCAATTACCCAGATGTTGTGACGCCAGATATAAGACACAATCAATCAATCAATCAACCTTGACTGGAAAACGGAATTTACATTGACTGGAAAACGGAATTTAGCGACTTTAAAAAACGAAATTTACATGACTGGAATGACTGAAAACGGAATTACTGACATAAAAAGACGAAAGTTACCTGACTGGAATGACTGGAAAACGGAATTTACCCTGACTGGAATGATGGAAAAACGGAAATTTACTGACCTAAAAAAAAAGGAATGACTGGAAAAAAACGGAATTTTTTAATGATTTAAAAAAAAAGAAATTTACCCTGACTGGGAAAAACGAAATTTACCCTGACTGGAAAACGAATTTACTGAAAAAACTTTTTGGGACAAAAAAAAAAAAAAAAGGAATTTACCCTGAATTGACAAAAAAAAAAAAAAAAAAAAGGAATTTACCCTGACTGGAAAACGAAATTTACCCTGACTAGAAAACGGAATTAACTGAATTAAAAAAAAACTAAATTTACCCTGACTGGAAAATGGAATTTACTGACTTAAAAAAACGAAATTTACCTGATTGTAATGACTGAAAACGGAATTTACTGAATAAAAAAAAACTAAATTTACCCTGACTGGAAAAAGGAATTTACTCTGACTGGAAAACGGAATTCACATTGACTGGAATGACTTAAAAAAACGAAATTTACCTGAGTGTAATAACTGAAAACGGAATTTACTGACATAAAAAAAAACGAAATTTACCTGACTGGAATGACTGGAAAACATAATTTACTGACTTAAAACAACGAAATTTACCCTGACTGGAAAAGAAATTTTTCCCTGACTGAAAAACGGAATTTACCCTGATTGGAAAACGGAATTTACATTGACTGGAATGACTGGAAAACGGAATTTACTGACTTTAATAAACGAAATTTACCTGACTGGAATGACTGAAAACGGAATTACTGACATAAAAAGACGAAATTTATCTGACTGGAATGACTGGAAAACGGAATTTACTGACTTAAAAAAACGAAATTTACCCTGACTGGGAAACGGAATTTACCCCTGACTGGAAAACGAATTTTACCCTGACTAGAAAATGAAATTTACCCTGACTGGAAAACGAAATTTACTGAATTAAAAAAAAAGCGAAATTTACCCTGACTGGAAAATGGAATTTACATTGATTGGAATGACTGGAAAACGGAATTTACTAACTTAAAAAAACTAAATTTACCTGATTGTAATAAGTGAAAACGGAATTTACTGAATAAAAAAAAACTAAATTTACCCTGACTGGAAAAAGGAATTTACTCTGACTGGAAAACGGAATTCACATTGACTAGAATGACTGGAAAACGGAATTTACTGACTTAAAAAAACGAAATTTACCTGAGTATAATGACTGAAAACGGAATTTGCTGACATAAAAAAACCAAATTTACCTTACTGGAACGACTGGAAAACGGAATTTACTGACTTAAAAAAACGAAATTTACCCTGACTGGAAAAGGAAATTTACTCTGACTGGAAAACGAAATTTACCCTGACGGGAAAACGAAATTTACTGAATTAAAAAAACGGAATTTACCCTGACTGGAAAACGGAATTTACCCTGACTGGAAAACGAAATTTACCATGACTGGAAAACGAAATTTACCCTGACTGGAAAACGGAATTTACTGACTTAAAAAAACGAAGTTTACCCTGACTGGAAAACGGAATTTGCTGACTTGAAAAAACGAAATTTATCCTGACTGGAAAACGGAATTTACGGAATTAAAAAAACGGAATTTACCCAGACTGGAAAACGAAATTTACCCTGACTGAAAACGAAATTTACCCTGACTCTTAAACGGAATTTACTGACTTAAATAAACGAAATGTACCCTGACTGGAAAACGGAATTTACTGACTTGAAAAAAACGAAATTTACCCTGACTGGAAAACGGAATTTACTGACTTAAAAAAACGAAATTTACCCTAACTGGAAAACGGAATTTACCCTGACTGGAAAACGGAATTTACTGACTAAAAAAATACGAAATTTACCCTGACTGGAAAACGGAATTTACCCTGACTGGAAAACGGAATTTACTGACTTAAAAAGCGAAATTTACCCTGGCTGGAAAACGGAATTTAGCCTGACTGGAAAACGTAATTTACTGACTTGAAAAAACGAACTTTACCCTGACTGGAAAACGGAATTTTCCCTGACTGGAATGACGGGAAAACGGAATTCACCCTGACTAGAATGACTGGAAAACGGAATTTACTGACTTAAACAAACGAAATTTACCAGACTTGAATGACTGGAAAACGGAATTTACTTACATAAAAAAATGGAATTACAGACTTAAAAAAAAACGAATTTACCCTGACTGGTAAACGGAATTTACCCTGACTGGAATGAATGGAAAACGGAATTTACTCTGACTGGAATGACTGGAAAACGGAATTTACTGACTTAAATTACGAAATTTACCTAACTGGAATGACTGGAAAACGGAATTTACTGACTTAAAAAAAATGGAATTACTGACTTAAAAAAACGAAATTTACCCTGACTGGAAAACGGAATTTACCGTGACTGAAATATGAAATTTACCCTGACTGGAATGAGAGGGAAACGGAATTTACTGATTTAAAAGAACCAAATTTACCTGACTGGAAAACGAAATTTACTGACTTAAAAAAACGAAATTTACCTTGACTGGAAAACGGATTTTAATGACTTAAAAAAACGAAATTTACCCTAACTGGAAAACGAATTTTACCCTGACTGGAAAATGGAATTTACTGAATTAGAAAAAAGGAATTTACCCTGACTGGAAAATGAAATTTACCCTGACTGAAAAACGGAATTTACTAACTTAAAAAAAAAAAATTTACCCTGACTGGAAAACGGAATTTACAGACTTAAAAAAACGAAATTTACCCTGACTGGAAAACGGAATTTACTGACTTAAAAAAAGAAATTTACCCTGACTGAAAAACGGAATTTACTGACTTAAAAAAACGAAATTTACCCTAACTGGAAAACGGAATTTACCCTCCTGGGAAACGGAATTTACCCTGACTGAAAAACGGAAGTTACTGACGTTAAAAAAACGAAATTTACCCTGACTGGAAAACTGAATTTACTGACTTAAAGAAAAGAAATTTACTCTGACTGGAAAACGAAATTTACCCTGATTGGAAAGCGGAATTTACCCTGACTGGAAAACAGAATTTACTGACTTCAAAAACGACAAATGTTACCCCTGACGGGGGACGGAAAACGGGAATTTTTTTACCCTCCACTGGGAAAACGGAACGGAATTTACTGACTTAAAAAAAAATGGAATTACTGACTCTTAAAAAAACGAAATTTACCCATTGACTGCACAAAAACGGAATGATAATCAACTTAATTAAAAAACAAAAAACGAAAAATTTTTTACCCTGACTGGAATGAGAGGAAAACGGAATTTACTGATTTAAAAAAATGAAATTTACCTGACTGGAATGACTGGAAAACGAAATGTACTGACTTAAAAAAACGAAATTTACCTTGACTGGAAAATGGATTTTAATGACTTAAAAAAAACGAAATTTTATTCCTACACTGGGAAAAACGAAAATTTACCTCCCTGCCTGGAAAATGGCATTTACTGAATGAAATTGAAAAAAAGGAATTAATTTACACCCTGACTGGAAAACGGGAATTTTACCCCTGAACTGGAAAACAAAAAAAGGAATTTACTGACTCAAAAAAACTAAAATTTACCCGACTGGAAAAGGAAATTTCCTTTTCTTGATACTGGAAAAAACGAAATTTAACCCTGACGGGGGAAAAAGGAAAAAGGAATTTAACCCGTGTTTGGGAAACGGTAAATTGTTTACCCTGACTGGAAAACAGAATTTACTGAACTTAAAAAAAAACGAAATTTCACCCTGGACTTTCCCAAACGGAATTTAAAAACCCTCCCATGGGAAAACAAATTTACCCTGACCTGGAAAAAACGGAATTTAACTGGGGACTTAAAAAAAACGAAATTTACCCTGACTGGAAAAGGAAATTTACTCTGACTAGAAAACGAAATTTACCCTGACTGGAAAACGAAATTTACCCTGACTGGAAAACGGAATTTAATGAATTAAAAAAAAAACGGAATTTACCCTGACTGGAAAACGACCGTGATTGGAAAACAGAATTAACTGACGTATAGCAACGCGATTTCCCTGACTGTAAAACGGAATTTACCCTGACTGGAAAACGAAATTTACCCTGACTGGAAATCGAAATTTACCCTGACTGGGAAACGTTATTTACCCTGACTGGAAAACGGAATTAATGACTTAAAAAAACGAATTTTACCCTGACTGGAAAACGGAATTTACTGACTTTAAAAAAATGGAATTTACACTGACTGGAAAACGGAATGTACTGACTTGAAAAAAACGAAATTTACCCCGACTGGAAAACGGAATTTACTGACTTAAAAAAAACGGAATTTACACTGACTGGAAAACGGAATTTACTGACTTTAAAAAAACGGAATTTACACTGACTGGAAAACGGAATTTACTGACTTGAAAAAACGGAATTTACTGACGTAAAAAAAACGAAATTTACCCTAAATGGAAAACGGAATTTAGCCTGACTGGAAAACGAAATTTACTGACTTGAAAAAACAAAATTTACCCTGACTGGAAAACGGAATTTGCCCTGACAGGAATGACTGGAAAACGGAATTTACCCTGACTGGAAAACGGAATTTACTGACTTAAAAAAACGAAATTTACCTGACTTGAATGACTGGAAAACGGAATTTACTGACTTAAAAAATCTAAATTTACCCTGACTGGAAAACGGAATTTACCCTGAATGGAATGACTGGAAAACGGAATTTACTGACTTAAAAAAACGAAATTTACCCTGACTGGAAAACGGAATTTACTAACTTAAAAAACAAATTTACCTGACTGGAAAACAGAATTTACTGAATTAAAAAAACGAAATTTACTGAATTAAAAAAAACGAAATTTACCTTGACTGGAAAACGGAATTTACTGACTTAAAAAATCTAAATTTACCCTGACTGGAAAACGGAATTTACCCTGAATGGAATGACTGCAAACCGGAATATACTCACTTAAAAAAACTAAATTTACCCTGACTGGAAAACGGAATTTACCCTGACTGGAATGAGAGGAAAACGGAATTTACTGATTTAAAAACAGGAAATTTACCTGACTGGAATGACTGGAAAACTGAATTTACTGACTTAAAAAAAGGAAATTTACCTTGACTGGAAAGCGGAATTTCATGACTTAAAAAAACGAAATTTACCCGAACTGGAAAACGAAATTTACCTTGACTGGAAAATGGAATATACTGAATTAAAAAAAAAGGAATTCACCCTGACTGGAAAACGAAATTTACCCTGACGGGAAAACGGAATTTACCCTGACTGGAAAACGGAATTTACCCTGACTGAAAAATAGTATTTACTGACTTAAAAAACGAAATTTACCCTGACTGGAAAACGGAATTTACTGACTTAAAAAAACAAAATTTACGGGAAAACGGAAATGACTGGGACAGAATTAAAAAAAAATTGGAAAACTGACCTGGAAAACGGAAATTATTTACTGAAATTTTAAAAAAAATACTGGAATTTTACCCTGATTGGAAAAACGGAATTTACCTTGACTAAAAAACGGAAATTTACCCCTACTGGGAAAAGAAAGACTTAAAAAACGGAAATTTACCCTGACTGGAAAACGGCAATTTTACCCTGACTTGGAAAAACGGAAAATTTAACCCTGACTGGTGGTTAAACGAAATTTACCCTGCCTGGCGAAAACCAAAATTTTAACCCTGACTGGAAAACGAAATTACCCTGAAAACTGGAAAACGGGAATTTACCCTGACTGGGGGGAAACGGAATTTACTGAAAAAACATTACTTGAAAACTTTAAAACATCTACCCTGACTGGGGAACCCTTATCGGAAATTTACCCTGACCCTGAAAACGGCGGGAATTTCCCCTACTGGAAAACCCCGGAATAAACCCGGACTGAAAAAAACGGAATTTACTGATTTGGAAAAAAACGGAAATTGTACCCTACTGAAAACGGGATTTCACTGACCTGGAAAACGGAAATTTACCCTGACTTGAAAACGGATTTAAAACTGATTTAAAAAAAAAAACGAATTTACCCTGGCTTGGAAAAACGAAATTTACCTGACCCTGAAAAACGGATTTACCCTGGAAACTGGGAACCGGAATTTTGCCTGACTTACAAAAAAACGAAATTTACCCTGACTGGAAAACGGAATTTATCCTGACTGGAAAATGGAATTTACCCTGACTGGAAAACGGAATTTACTGACTTAAAAAAACTAAATTTTACCTGACTGGAAAACGGAATTTTTCCTGACTGGAAAACGGAATTTACTGAATTAAAAAAAATGTAATTTACCCTGACTGGAAAACGGAATTTTCTGACTTAAAAAAACGAAATTTACTCTTACTGGAAAACGGAATTTACCCTGACTGGAAAACGGTATACCCTGACTGAAAAACGGAATTTACCCTGACTGGGAAAAGAAATTTACCCTGCCTGGAAAACGGAATTTACCCTGACTGGAAAACAAAATTTACCCTGACTGGAAAACGGAGTTTCCCCTGACTGGGAAACGGAATTTACTGACTTAAAAAACAGAATCTACCCTGACTGGAAATCGGAATTTACCCTGACTGGAAAACGGGATTTCCCCTGACTGGAAAACGGAATTTACCCTGACTTGAAAACGGAATTTACTGATTTAAAAAAACGAAATTTACCCTGACTGGAAAACTAAAATTACCCTGGCTGGAAAACGGAATTTACCCTGACTAGGAAACGGAATTTGCTGACTTAAGAAAACGAAATTTACCCTGATTGGAAAACGGAATTTGTCCTGACTGGAAAATGGAATTTACCCTGACTGAAAAACGGAATTTACTGACTTAAAAAAACGAAATTTACCTTGACTGGAAAACGGAATTTACTCTGACTGGAAAATGGAATTTACTGACTTAAGAAAACGAAATTTACCCTGACTGGAAAACAGAATTTACCCTGACTGTGAAACGGAATTTACTGACTTAAAAAAACGGAATTTACCCTGACTGGGAAACGAATTTTACCCTGACTGGAAAACGGAATTTACCCTGACTGGAAAACGGAAGTTACCCTGCCTGGAAAACGAAATTTACCCTGACTGAAAAAAACGGAATTCCCACCCGGACCTTAGAAAACGGAATTCCACCGACTTGAAAAAATGAAATTTACCCTGACCGGGGGGGGAAAACGGGAAGGACCCTGACTGGAAAAACGGAATTTACCCTGACTCCAAAACGAAATTTTTAAACCCGACTGGAAAAAAACGGAATTTAACCCTGGACTAAAAAACGCAAATACCCTGAATGGAAAACGGAATTTACCCAGATGGAAAATGGGAATTTACCCTGAATGAAAAAAACGGAATAAAAACCCTGACTGGAAAAAGAATTTACCCGACTGGGGAAAAAACGGAATTTACCCTGACTGGAAAAACGGAATTTCCCTGGACGGGAAAAACGGAATTTACCGATGGAAAACGGAATTTCCCATGGAACTTGAAAAAACCGAATTTACCCTGACTGGGAAAACGGAAATTTACCCTGGACTTGGAAAAAAAAACCGAAATTTATTACAAAGGACGGGAAATGGGAATTTTAACCCTTGGCCCTGGAAAAAAACGGAATTTACCCTGGACTGAAAAACGGAATTACCCTGACTGGTTTCCCAAACGGAAAAAAGGAATTTACCCTGACTGAAAACGGAAAATTTTACCCTGACGAAAAACGGAATTTACCGCTGACTTGAAAAAACGGAATTTACCTGGAATGGAAAAACCCGGATTTTCCCAATGCTGAAAAACGGAATACCTGACTGAAACCCCAAAAAAAAACGGTTTAATTTAAAACCCTGACTGGAACCCCGAAATTTATCCCTGAATGACGGATTTACCTCGACTTAAAAAAAGGGAATTTACCCTGGACTGGAAAACCCAAAAATAAAAACCAACCGATGAAACGGGAAATTTACCCTGACTGAAAAACAGTATTTACTGACTTAAATAACGAAATTTACCCTGACTGGAAAACGGAATTTACCCTGACTGGGAAACGGAATTTACTGACTTAAAAAAAGTAAATTTTACCTGACTGGAAAACGGAATTTTTCCTGACTGGAAAACGGAATTTACCCTGACTGGAAAACGGAATTTACTGAATTAAAAAAATGTAATTTACCCTGACTGTAAAACGGAATTTACCCTGACTGAAAAAACGGAATTTACTGACTTCAAAAAAACAAAGGCGGAATTTACCTTGACTGGGAAACGGAATTTACCCTGACTGGAAAACGAAATTTACCCTGACTGGAAAACGGAATTTACCCTGACTGGGAAACGGAATTTACTGACTTAAAAACACGGAATCTACCTTGACTGGAAAACGGAATTTACCCTGACTGGAAAACGGGATTTCCCCTGACTGGAAAACGGGATTTCCCCTGACTGGAAAACGGAATTTACTGATTTTAAAAAAATGAAATTTACCCTGACTGGAAAACGGAATTCACCTGCTGGGAAACACGGAATTTGCTGACTTAAAAAACGAAATTTCCCTGACTGGAAGGAAAACGGGAATTTAAATCCTTTGACTGGAAAAATGGAATATACCTGGCTTGGAAAACGAAATTGTACCCTAAAAAAAACGAAATTCTTACCCTGACTTGGAAAAAAACGGAATTAAATCCTTTGAACCTGGAAAATTGGAATATACCCTGGCTGGAAAACGGAATTTAACTGACTTAAAAAAACGAAAATTTACCTTGGAAAACTGGAAAACGGATTTACTCGACTTGGAAAATGGAAAAATTTAGAAACTTAAAGAAAACCGAATTTACCTGACTGGAAAAACGGAATTTAACCCTGACTTGGGAAACCGGAATTTACTGACTTTTCAAAAAAACGGAATTTACCCTGACTTGGAAAACGAAATTTATTTTACCCGTGACTGGAAAAACGGAATTTTGTTTACCCTTGACTGGAAAACGGAAGTTACCCTGACTAGAAAACGAAATTTACCCTGACTGAAAAACGGAATTTACCCCTACTAGAAAACGGAATTCACCGACTTTGAAAAGAAAAAATCAAAAAAAAAACGAAAATTTATCCCCCATGACTGGAAAACGGAAATTTACCCTGACTGGAAAACGAATTTACCCTGACTGGAAAACGAAATTAACCCTGACTGAAAAACGGAATTTACACTGACTGGAAAACGAATATACCCTGAATGGAAAACGGAATTTACCCAGACTGGAAAACGGAATTTACCCTGACTGAAAAACGGAATTTACCCTGACTGAAAAACGGAATTTACCCTGACTGAAATACGGAATTTACCCTGACTGAAAAACGGAATTTACCCTGACTGGAAAACGAAATTTACCCTGACTGGAAAACGGAATTTACCCTGAATGGAAAACGGAATTTTCCCATGACTGAAAAACGGAATTTACCCTGACTGGAAAACGAAATTTACCCTGACTGGAAAACGAAATTTATCCTGAATGGAAAACGGAATTTATCTTGACTTAAAAACGGAATTTACCCTGACTGGAAAACGAAATTTACCCTGACTGAAAAACGGAATTTACCCAGACTGGAAAAAACGGAATTTAACCCTAATTGTGTTGGCAAACAAAACGGAATTTAATTTTCCGACTGAAAAACGGAATTTGCCCTGACTGGGAAAACGAAATTTACCCTGACTGAAAAACGGAATTTACCCAGACTGGTAAACGGAATTTACCCTTACTGGAAAACGGAATTCACCCTGACTGGAATGACTGGAAAACGAAATTTACCCTGACTGAATAACTGAATTTACCCTGACTGGAAAACGGAATTTACCCTAATTGAAAAACGGAATTTATCCCGACTGAAAAACGGAATTTACCCTGACTGGAAAACGAAATTTACCCTGACTGAAAAACGGAATTTACCCTGACTGGAAAACGGAATTTACCCTGACTGGAAAACGGAATTCACCCTGACTGGAATGACTGGAAAACGGAATTTACTTACTTAAAAAAACGAAATTTACCCTGACTGGAATGGCTGGAAAACGGAATTTACCCTGACTGGAATGGCTGGAAAACGGAATTTACCCTGGATGAAAAACGAAATTTACCCTCTCTGGAATGACTGGAAAACGGAATTGACTCTGACTTTAAAAGCGAAATTTACCCTGAATGGAGAACGAAATTTACCGTGATGTATGCCAAAAGTCTACAAATCAATCAGCCTAACGTTGATTCACTTCAGACAAACTTATCTCTTCGAAAACGAACTACAGAGACTACAGTTATCTCGTGGATAAGAAAACGGTTCGTTCAATGACTTTAATGACATCAACACTGGTCTCCAAAAGGCTTAGAACATCAGCCAATCTAATATCGTCAACAAGCGCTCTCACTTGAGTTCAATTGTTCGTCGTATACTCGTATCTCATCGCCAAATGCTCATCAAACGGTTTCAACTCTCACAGACACGGGTACGAACGCGACAATTCCGACTGTAAGCGTAAACACATTTCTAAGATCGATCGTCGTACGGTGAAAAACGCAGTGCATTGAAAGAATGCCTTAATCGTGTTCACTCCTATAAGCTGGAGTGTCGTTTTGCATTTCCTGTTAAAAGTTCGGTGCTTGACTTGCCAGGTAGGCCTTGCCTGTCAGCTTAAAGAAGATTCCCAGATGAAGGCAGCAATGCTATAGCTTTTAAACCTTTTTCCATTTAGATAATATTTTGAAATGAACGCTCCCTTAGTCGTTTCTTCTGTCTGACCACACGAAGACATGCAGAATTGCATCTTGACTTTTGCCAGCTCATGTTTCTGTCATCGTTTCCTCACCCAGAATGCTACTTATCCCACGAATATGCATTAATATGTTTAGGACAGGGAATTTAACCTTTTTTCATGTAAATAAGATGCGGTTACTCAACCTGTGATTACATCGATTCTCAGTAATTGCAGCCATTTAGATATAGTGCTGCACATAGCAAGGAAGTACGAAGATTTGAATATCATCGCTAACTGCGCTGATCACCATCATCTGCGGACTTGGTGATATCTGCCTCTATGTGGTCAAAGACGTCGTCATCATTAAAAATTTTTAAAATCACGTCATAACCCATGTTAGACAAGGTCAGGAATTTTGCCACCTTGTGTTTGTTCAGAATTTTAAGTGCTACGCTTACTCTCCGCGCCTGACAGTGAGTTCTTAATCAAGAAGGTTCCCTACTTCTTTTCAAAAAGTATTTTTTCACATTTTTTTGTTTTTTTCCAAAATATATCTGCGAAAATTTTTTACACATTAATTATTAATCCAAAAGGAAAAATGAGTAGTATGAAAGTCCCATTAACCTTTTAACAGATTCATTTGAATTTGCGTTTTTTAAAAATCAGAAAAGAAATCTCCATGCAAGGAAATCCTTTATTAATGATCCATTCATAAGTCTAAAACGAGATCCTTGAAAGTTCTTTGGCAAAGATAAAGCCATTATGCTTGGACGCAGTTATGAAAAATTAATTATGCATAGGCCTGTACCGAGAGGCGGGAGGTCGAACAACACCACCCCCCACCTCCCTAAAATTCTGGAAGTCCATATTTTCAAGTATTTCATCATGTTTATACTACCTATATATGCAATAACATTTATAGAAGAAAAGGTCAAGTTTTGGGGAAAAGACACCCCCCACCCCCAATAAAAAAAAACTCTGGGTACGGGCCTGATGCATTCAGGTGATAGTCTTGTTTCAGAAATTCTCCTCCAAGGGGAGAAAATTTGAAAATGTTCCTCTCTCTCTCTCTCTCTCTCTCTCTCTCTCTCTCTCTCTCTCTCTCTCTCTCTCTCTCTCATGCACCCAGTCACTAGTCTCCCGTGGTTCAGCCGCCACAAAAGTAAAAGTCCCCAGCGATCCCACTAATTACAATAAAAAAAAAACTTCAAACTCCCACTTAATATTGCTTTCCTTTTTTACTTAGTTTTGCCACGAAGCAAGTGTTGTGGGTAACAGCTGGTTCGTTCATCATCTGTTCGCCTTCGCTCATCACAGGGGACGGATGTCGAAACTTTTTGCTCTGTAATGCCGTGATTTAGGAGAGATTTTTTTTTTTTTCGTAACGCTTCGTATCTTTCAATTATTTTGATTCCCAGACGTCTGGGAAGATGACGCCTGTATACCGTCGATCATTCTCAGGATGTCCCCCATAGTGGGTTAGTGCTGCTTGTGCACCTCGTGCGGTGCACTGTAGCCATTACTTAAGGTTCCTTGCAGCGTGCCTTCGGCCCCTAGCTGCAACCCCTTTCGTTTCTTTTACTGTACCTACTTTCATATTCACTTTCTTCCATCTTACTTTCCACCCTCTTCCTAACAATTGATTCATAGTGCAACTGCTTTGAGGTTTTCCTCCTGTTACACCTTTCAAACCTTTTACTGTCAATTTCTGTTTAAGCGTTGAGTGACCTCATAGGTCTCAGTGTTTGGCCTTTGGCCTAAATTCTATGCTCAATTCAAATCAATTCATTCTCAGGATATCTGAGATTGTTACAATACAAAAGGACGTGTCTGCGGGTACATGACCTCTGTCGCGATATCTTTTATTTTTTTATTCATTTATTTTAGGTATAGGGAGATTTCAGACAGCGAATGACTACCTTTAGGACAATGAATAGCATTAAAGCCTGTATTCTGGTACCCACCTGCAGAACAAGACAAACGATTCAAGCTCCATGGTTCTTCTCAGATGAAGTTCTTATGAGGGTGAACATTTCGTACAGAGTCGTGATGACAACCAGTTTGCTTCGACGTAATCACTTGGTATCAATTTCAAGAATGATTTGGTATATTTTTGCATATTGCTGTCAATTATAATTTTGCAGGATTTGAAAAGCTGATGTAACTGAACACTAGTTGGAGTTCAGGTCTAGAGGTCACTTATCCAGTTAAACTGACAGTTAAACATGTAAGGGAGACAGTGTAAGTGCTGAAGAATGAAAAGATACCAGGAGTTGACTGCATTGCAATTTGGTTTGATTGGCTGACCAGGGTTCATATGGTGTGCCTGGATGAGGGAAAGGGTCTGAAGAAGTGAAACCTTTGTATAAAAGTAGAGGTGATTAGGAGACTAAGAGTTATAGGGGATGGCATTGCTTAATATACCAGCGTTTTGATTGACCCCGTTAGGGGGTAGTGCCGTCAGCACATCATGGGGAGCACTGTAGGTATTACTTAATGGTCTTTGCAGAGTCTCTTTGTCCCCTCCGTTCATATTCTCTTTCTTCCATCTTACTTTCCACCATCTCCTAACAGTTAATTCATAATGTAACTGCGAGGTTTTCCTCCTGTTGCTCCTTTCAAAACTTTCTACTGTCAATTGCCTTTTCAGCGCTGAATGACCTCACAGGTCACAGAACTCATCCTTTGGTATAGACTCTATATTCTATTATTTTCTAGAGTTTTGATCGAGAAAGAAAAGCAGGGGGAAGAAACGAAGGATGGTGTGGGTATTATAAGTGTTCATGTATTATGTAATAGTTAAGTGACGAGATAGAAAGTTAGAAGGAAAAGGTTGTTAATAACCGGTGAATTAGGAGAATCCCAGGAAAGAAACGTGGAGAACGACTGTAGAGTGTAACGAGGATGTATAGAAGATAGATGAATAAAGGAGGTGACACGACGAAGTCATAGAATAAGATAAGAAAATGGGTCGTGAGTGGGTGTGTGAAATGGCTACTGATGTCTGGTGATACTTTACCGCTTTGTGATAGTGGAGAGAAACTGGAGACAATGGTAAAAGAGACTGAAAATGCTTGTAAGAGGAGGAAGATGAGTTTACTGTAAAAACATAAGAGTGTGAGGGTAGTTGGGACCCTGGAAGATGGACCGTTGGAGGGTGTGTGCAAGGAGTGGGCAAATGATTTAGAAGCCAAGGTGGGAATGCGTAAAGAGACTGTTGAGCCCAGTCTCCTTTATGGAAGTGAAGTAACGATATTGAGAATGAAAGGAAATTTTTTGAAAGTCTTGAGATGAATGATTGTTTATTGGGGAGCAGTTAAATGACGATTGTAGATGAAATGATAGGTTCCAGTGTTTTGAGATAGTTTGGTTAAGAGAAATGGAGAATGAATGGTAGAGGTAGGTGGAAAGAGTGCGTAGTTTAGAAGTATTAAGAGAAAGGAGAAGATATACATAATTCTGGATAGATGAGTTGAAAAGGTATTTGTAAGGAAGGCTCTTCCAGAAAACACGAGAGTTCATCCAAAATAGAAGCGAATAGCACAGTATGTATCAGGAGGTTCGATGTTCTGTTGATGAGGTCTGTGTAGGTATCTAAAGCGACTGATGCTATCCCAAATTCTGCAACGGTAGATTCAGCAGTTATGTAGTACGATTAGGGTAGTGGTAATTTGTTTTTGTCTTGCATCTTAATATATAATATATATATATATATATATATATATATATATATATATATATATACATATATATATTTGTGTGTGTATTTTAAATCCGTAGGTTTTTCATAAATTATTTTTTAATAAGTGTGAAGACGTTATCATTTGTTTGGATGGCTGAGTGAATTGCGTATTTTGCGCAGACTATATCTCAAAAACATAAACTCTTAAAAAAAAAAGCACAAAACACTAAATCAGTGGATAAAACGATTTGTCTTTGTGTCCAACGGCATGGGCGTAATTCAGGCGAATTTCTAATAATGCCTACCGACACCACAGAGTGAAAATCAATTCTTGGTCTTCTGTGCAACTGGAGTCTCAATATTAAAAGCGTATATGTAGCACACAGTTGGGGTTTAGAAAACAGAACCACACACTGAAGATGAGGCTTTATTCTGCATGACTACCCACCAGTTTGCGCTGTAGTTAATCCCACGTGGTCACAGATTTCCCCTTGCAGTCTGGCCTGATGCAGAAAGTGACATTCTCTCTCTCTCTCTCTCTCTCTCTCTCTCTCTCTCTCTCACACACACACACACACACATTTCTAACGCATCTGTTATCTGTCTGAGATCATATCAGCACGAGATTCAGAGGTTGCTGCTGCTCTCGTGGCTAACCATGTTGATATGTGTGTTCGGATGCTCACTTGTTATTCCATCCACATCTGTTGGCACCACTCCTCAACAGCACAAAAAAAGAACGTAGAACGAAAGGACATGTTGGAAAAGAAATGGATTGGCTGTTTGAGTCCGGAGGGCCACAACACTCCACCTGCTGCCTTTCACACCTCACCGCAGTCACCTTAGGCTAAGGGGCCGTTCTGGCACAAGGCGGTTTATTTTGGTTCATTCTACTCCAACCAGCCAGCTACGGAAATTTCAACGAGGCAAAGAAAGTGACCTGTGTTTAAACGAGGTCATATACTTTTCCTTATTGTTCGCTGTCCGAGAGCAAGAGCCTTCGTTGGCATAAAGCCATTTTAATCAAGACAACAAACTCTTCGTTTTAAGAGGAAAAATGATAGATTATACGCCTTCGTTGACAAACGAGATTGACCGTATCTCATAGTTTCCAATGAAGATCAACAGAAATGAGCTGTCACATGGTACTATTATCTTTTAATTGATATGTATATATATATATATATATATATATATATATATATATATATATATATATATTTCAGTTATGAGTTTTTATAGGTGTTTTCATCCACAAAGTATTCCTTGAATCATGTTAATTTCATTGTGGCAGGAACAGATTCACCACTGACCTTTACAAAAAGAGACAATGAATTGGAAACATTTTTTTCTGCAATTTAGACGTGATTGACTGAAAATTGCTAAAATGCCAAAAGGAAATCATGTAATATTCTATGAAGTATTCGTGCCTATTTTGAGCTAGAACTTTGGTAACTGTCACAAATCAAAAATAATTTTTGCACTCTCAGTCTATGAAATATTCCCTTAAAGTATGATTCTAATCTGGATAAAAAAAAAGTGATGTTGCATTGGAAACACTAGGCCATAGCATCAAGGAAAAGCAGATATGCTGTTCCGAAAAAGAACTTCGAAAACGTTAATTAAACCTACAAGAGGGGAACTAATGATAAAAGGAAATACTGTGCAAGTAATGCTACATACAGTTTACGACAATCCTTTTCAAGTCGGGAAGACTATAATCCATCGCGTTTAGCCTTTATCAGAATCGAGCATCCCTTCGGGTAAACATCTCAACAGGTGCTTCACCTTTTCACACAAAACTTCATCAAGTTGTCAATCATCTTTCCATATTTCTATCCAGTCGATTATTGACGCCTCTGGTACATTCTCAACGTTTTCCCTTCCATTTTATCATTTATTTGTTCATGATTATTCGAGGCCTTACGTGTTTTAGCTATACATTTCTCAAGTTAATACTTACCGTCCAGGAAGCGATGCGATTCGCTCTTTTGAGAAATATTTGTTTATGAATAGCGTTTTGAAATCAAATGTTGAAACAATTCCACGACAATCTTGGGAAGTGATAACTAATTAGATTTACCTCAGCAGGGCAAACTACGATGAACAAAGGAACATCATATGATATTAAAAATTAACTAAAGAGTGTTGCCATATCACGTGAATAACTTGTTATTAGCAGAAAGCTTGGTGTGCTTCTTAACACAAAGACTGTAGTTCATGAGACTAGAAAGTTCATAACTTCGAGATTTTACGTAGAAATGCATGTCAGTACCATTACTAGAGACGTTTTGCCAGTGGTTCTAAACTTTCCTTCTTTACAAGGAAAAAAAAACCGCTGTGGACGGAGGGGTTGCAAGAAAAACCAGAGATTGCAAGAAACGATCCGGGCTTCAGTAACTGGAAGGGAGCAAACTCAGGAAAGTGAGCACCCGCCGAATTCAGTTCAGTTACTTCAGTACCGTACGAGACCCGGTAGTGAGAGGTGACCTCGAAGATCGCTCCCGTAGAGTCGCATGCCACTTCGATCCCTTGGACTTAACTGATGTCTTTCAGTTGTTTATATTGCATTTTATTACTGTGAAATAGAGTGGTCTTTATTCGATAACGGATGACAATTGGAGTGCTTTACTTAACAGTATAAAGTGCGATTATTTTTTTTTATACTACTCGCCCAAGTTCAGTTGTAGGATCATCAACTCATGCATAGGAGGTAAGCATTAATATCGGAGTTTGTTGATAGCTATCCGTTACCGTACACAGGTTAATTTTTCACTTTGGAGATCCACACAAGTTCTCCTTGCTCTTTTTTTTCACTTTGGGACCGTTATTGCCAACTAATCTTATACCGGCATGAGGCGAGGTTAGGCAAATCTAGCCTAACGTGTTGCAGGTTTTAGGTAGGTTAAACTGTTGAAGGTATGGAGTCATTTCCCTGGTTTCTAGAGGTCAAAATTACTATCAGGTATTTATAATGATTAACGAGACTTTTTTCTAATGAAAGATAATGTACGGACAACGTTCTATTTATGTTTCAATTCGAGAGTTGCACATAGGTACTAGGCGCCAGCCTATCATGCCAGTAGGCCTATAGCCAGTTAAATTTGCCAGTGTTATGTTACGAAAAGATTTTTGTTAAATGAGTGGTGTTCTTTCCATGTCCACCATTTGGATCTGAATTAATGTATCTCCCATTTTGAGAGATATGTAAGTATGTGACTACCTAGTTAGCTGTATAGGCGAAGGCCTATAATACACACACACACATATATATATATATATATATATACATATGTATATATATATATTATATATATATATATTATTAATTATTAATATAATATCTATTTATATATATAGATATATATGTGTGTGTGTGTGTGTGTGTGTGTGTTGCGACTTGACTATTTGAAGGTTCAATTCCTTGTGACCATAATTTTCATCAAGACAGCCATGGCCAGGTTGTGATACATCACCAGCTTCGCCATCTCATTAGTAACTGCCTCATTCCAATGTTACCAATCGTTAGATTGTTTGCTCAGACGGTGAATGCTGTTATTGTTCATTAACTCCAGCTCGTGCAATCTAGCAGAATTCTCCCCAGAGCGCAGATGACGTCAAAAAATAAAGCACAATCGTCTTACTGGCGTGACCTACTTTCTGGGCATTGCACTTGTATACCGACTTTTTTTTTTTTTTTTTTTTTTAAGTGACGAGCTGCCCAGCATGATTGTTAAGTGATTATTGTATTCAGTCACGGGTAATCGGGTAATGTATAGTTTGCAGATCGAAAATGACTATGTACGCGTAAGGGTTACGTGATTTTTCCTAGTTGATTTGAGAAGGGTGCGTCTTGATGGTCATTCCAGACAGAATTTTCATATCCTATTTGGTGAATAGGTGGCATTGTTGATTGAAGCTGCTCAATTAGCTGTAAATGCAGAATTCAGAAGCATCCGACTGTTGGCTTCTCAAAGATACCGTGTATCAGTAACGTAAACTGTTCATTTTGGTAAATAAAAAGGCTTTCCGTGTTGTATGATTACTCCGCATGTTTTCACACGTGCATTTCTTGGTGATTTAACGGATATCGTGTGAGGTGAGCTCTGCTATTCATACTCAACTCCGTTACGTTTAACTTGGAATGTGCGTTGGCATTTGTTTGCTTAAAACGCATGCAGTTGCAAACAAATTAATACCTTGTTCAGCGAATCAGATTTGTCTGAGTTGTGCAGTAATCGGATTATGTTGGAAATTAAAGCTCCGTTACTTCTGTGTAAATAAAGTGGATTAAGATTAAAGTGGCTAACATATACCTTTGTGAAGTTATTTGCCAAGTTTTCGCAACAAATTTTAGCTTGAAAATAGTATAACAAGAATATACGTATATATTATATATATTTATATATATATAAGAATATACATACCATATATATATAGTTAGTACATATATATAATATATATAATATATATACATATATATGTGTGTGTGTGTGTGTGATAAACACGCAAACAAATGAAATAACGCTAATGTTTCCCGTCAGGAAATGGAACTCAAAAGAAGTATATATTGTGTCATTACAGGGGGAATTATTTTCCTGTAACTTGAAACGACCGAAATAATCTTTAGATTGAATACAAATTCTCAGCCTCTGCGGAAGTCATGAGATTATTTTGTTCGTGCATTCAAGTGCTCCAGAACCTTAGACCATATATCCTCGAATTTTAAAGATTGCTTAATTGACTGTAAACTCTGAGGCGTTGTCTTATCATTCATGAAAGAGCATGAAATATAAGGAGTGTAATAGATGCGCAGCACATTTTTTAAATCGTTGACGTGACTGTTGAGAAGCAAGAATGAGTATTAAAAGATGGAGAAGAGGAAAAACTGCAAGAGGTGATGGGTTCACGCACGATTTACTGCTGTACGATAGTGAGAGTTGGATTGACTGAGTGGAGTGGTTGACAGCGGTGTGGAAGGTGTGTCTGGGTGAGGGAAAGGTTCCAAAGGAATGGCGTGATGAAAAGTCGCTGCCTTAAATGAAGTTGAAGGTGATACAAGTGACTTGAGAATTATAGTTGCACAGCCACGAGATATGAGGAAAGGTGCCATGTGTGTAGAGTGGAATGGCTGGAGCTTTCAGATGTTACATTGTTGGCTTGGTATATTGAAAAGAAACTGCTCAGACTATAGAGTTGGAAGGTTTGTATGAGACGGGGATTGAAAGTGACTGAACGAAGAGTAAGCTTGTCAGGGTAAATGAAAATCAGGAGGATGGGGCGGTGAATGATTATGAAGTGGTTCACTAATACTAGCATTTAGTATTGAACGTAAAGAACGATAGTAAGATGAAAGAATATGCGTTTGCAAGAAAAAAAATTTCTGTGTAAAGAGTATATACGTATATATATATATATATATATATATATATAGTCATATTTCTGACCAGTCAAAACGTAATTACTGTGCAGTTGTATTTACAGCTGTACAAAGAAAGCTCGATTTTTTAGTGTACCTACCGTCTGAACATTATATATATTACATATTTATATATGTATGTGTGTATGTATACATAACACAGTATAATATGAAGATAAAAGGCCCCTAAAACACTATTTTAACGTTCCAACCATATATTTCGAGCACTTCCTTCTATGCTCCTGATCACTGGTAAAGTGTGGACATCCTATGTCCATACTTTACCAGAGATCAGGAGCATAGAAGGAAGTGCTCGAAATATATGATTGGAATGTTAAAATAGTATTTTTGGGCCCTTTTATCTTCATATATATATATAGATATATATATATATAGATATATATATATATATATATATGTGTGTGTGTGTGTGTGTGTGTGTGTGGTGTGTGTGTGTGTTGTGTGTGTGTGCATATATATGTATGATACACACATACATATACTGTATTATTATAATTATATATATATATATATATATATATATATATATACTATACATGGTATGGTGTAAGCATTTTGTATGTAGTTTTTTTATTGTGGAGGGTCAGGAATGTGAAAAATGAAAGTTAGTATATTTTTATTGAAAATTAAATGCATGGAGAGAGAGAGAGAGAGAGAGAGAGAGAGAGAGAGAGAGAGAGAGAGAGAGAGAGACCAAAACATTAGGAGCACGTTTGTTTAAAGAATGACGGTGCATTATTATGTTTGCCGTAATACTGTTATATATGAACCTGTAATGTGAGTCCGGAGAGGAAAAACAGTTTTACGAGGTTGTTGTTGTTTGTTAAAGAATGGTGTTGTTTGCTCACAGGCACACGCCGTGGATCGATCTGGACTTAATCTGCAAATGGGTATACCCCCGGGAAAATTATTACTTATTCTTATTTGCAAAGATTTTAATGCAGATTTTTAGGCGATTGGCCAATTTACCCCTTGCTTAATATTAAACTGCCATGCATCGAAGCGCCTTGCGCAATGGCAGCGTCACAACCTCAGAAGCGTTGTCATCTTTTTATCATGCATTTTAACTGAAATACGATCAAGTTTGATTAGTCTTTGGCTGGAGTTGAGCATTACTCTTCAATAGCGTTTTTATACTCGTTGCCTGTGGCAAGGCCGTCTTTCGTCACCTTATTATAATGTTTTATATTTAGAACAATATTTTCCCGTTTACATAAGTGAAGATGGGGACTAAGATATAACTCCGGTCTATGAATGTTTATTTCTGAAGCCTTCTTATTAGACGGTATCGGGTACCGTTTTTGGTTAGCCTGTTAACAAGATGACTCGCGTATTCATCAGGTGTCTGATTTTTCAGAAAAGAGCAAATATTCTTTTAACGCTGGGAGCCGGATGCTTGTTTTTATGTTTGTGTTTGTATGTGTATGTGTGCTTGTGAGAGGGAGAGGGGAAGGGGTGAGGGGCATCATTATAGTTGCTGTTAGCGATACATTTTCACGACTTATTCTCCTGAGTTGATAAGTGCTTCTTCCAACCAGAATCTGTAGATTTGAGTTTTGATGTTTTGTGATTAGATAATCGGATGGCGTGACAGAAATGACCTAAATTATTTGTGAAAGAATGTAAGATCTCAGTAGATTGTCGAGAAATGTTGTCGAGTAACTTATTCTGTAATAACTGGTCCGTTACTCAAATGATTAGTTGAAGTTGGACGGAAGCCTCCTTCCCGATAACTGTTGAGATTGACTGAGAAAAAATTGGATCCTTTGCGGTGGGTCTGATTGGAGGCCATCTGCCAAGCAAGTGAGAGATGAACAGAACATTTAACAATGGCACACATGGCAGGAAGTAGGGGCACCTTTGACTTACAAATATAGGGCACCAGCTACTGGATCCGTGTCCGTAATTAGATCACTGGCACACGAAAACATTTGAGACAGAAGTGAT
The DNA here is from genome assembly GCF_015104395.2 of Macrobrachium nipponense. Taxonomy (NCBI): domain Eukaryota; kingdom Metazoa; phylum Arthropoda; class Malacostraca; order Decapoda; family Palaemonidae; genus Macrobrachium; species Macrobrachium nipponense. The sequence goes on along the minus strand of NC_087212.1, from coordinate 70,036,412 downwards.
TAGACCCATTGTTCTTCTTGGACCCTTATTTCCTTGTGTGTGTGTTTTTTTTTTTTTTATCTTTATTATATTTAGAAATCAGTGAAATTTTGCGTGAATAGCTGTACTCTTTACAGGTTAGGCGCTATTATATAACCTGTATACGATTAGGTCTAGAATTTTAAAGAAGTAGGAATTACAAGAGGCAACAGCAACAAAATAGAAGCCGAAGAATGTTTTCCTTCCTTGCTCTTGATATAGATATTTTTATTCGCGCATTCTTATTTACATAGAAATGGTCCACATTTTCACTTGGATGGAGCCTAATCATGGTATCATGGAAGTCTGAAATCTCCCTCTGATGAGCCTTCGCTTCTGGGAGCTCACGAAATGGCAACATATTTATCGAAGTGTAAATTTGTATAAGTATACGTTTGTATGTTGTATTTGTCTGATTAAACAACCAACCATGAAGTTTGGACTGTGCGTTGTAGATAGGATTTGGTTTTCTTCAATTATGTCAATTATATTAATGGCTTCGTTTGTATTTCTTTAGACTGGACCCACAATAGACCCATATCTTGGTCTGCTTTATAACGGGAATTACGTTTCTAGGATATATTTGTCATTGGAATTGTGTCAGTGATAGTATATGCAGTGTTCATATAGAATTAGACTGTAGGTAAGGTGAACGATAATTTACAATTCTGACGGTAGTTTCTCAGCTGTTTTTTTAAACCATTACTTCCTGTAAAACTTCCTGTAAAAGACTGCTGTCAACTTTTTGAGTGGTTAACCTCTAATACGTAATTTCAGGTGATGTTTCCTATCCGAGGTATCACCGATGATGCTATTGTTGCTTTAGAACTGGAAAACAGAATTTGCTTTTCATCATGATGACTGATCAGTTTTCTACGAGTAAAGTTTACCATTGCAGTTCACTAGTTTGTTATTAATCCCGTTTGATTGGAAATCGCCAAATTCCGAAGTAGTTCAAATTTCTCCTCGTAACCGTTTGCTCTGAACAATTGAGTGTGGTCTCCAGCGACAGCCTTGCTTTTTAGGTTTCTTGAACATCCGGTTGTTTAATATTTGTGTAATGTTCTGCCAACCGTAGATCCAAAGCTTATTCCAGTTAGGAAACGCCATTTGACCTATGAAGTCAGTAATTCGTTCATGTCAAATGAGACGACACATCATTGTTGATTATGAAAGGGATCTGATTTTTTATGTAATTCGTGCGATATTCTGGCATTATGTTTTGCACACATTCTCTCTCTCTCTCTCGTCTCTCGCTCTCATTATATATATCTATATCTATATATATATAGATATACTATATATCGTATATTAGTATATATATAGTATATAATATATACATACAATATATAGATATATTATAGTATATAGTATATATATATATATATTAAATTAAATATATATTAATATAATAATAATATATAATTTTCCTATTATAGTATATATTATATACTATATATACGCATGTTTATGTATGTAGAGAGAGAGAGAGAGAGAGAGAGATTACGATTATATCACAGTATTAGGACGAAGTGCATACCATTTAACCAATATTGAGATTCTGTAACTGTGAAAGGGCGGCTAATTGGAAACTTTCATTTTGATGGTGAGTGATAGCCCTAAGTCTTATGTTTTGACACATGAGACTTTGGAAAACTTGGCTGACCATTAAGTTTGAGGACTAAATATGATGCAGAAAAGGGCATAATTGCTACTCAGCTAAATGTCAAGTAAACGACCTGCTCACAAACTGAAACATGATATGGCTAAATGTTAAACAAAATGCGTCCTTGGGAAAGTTCAGAAAAAATAAATGTAGGTCTATGATGACAGGGAAATTGGAAATGCAAAAATAATAAAAAATTACGAGGGAGATAGTTTAAACGACTACGATTTATTAGTACGTTTTTATTCCTCTGTGCAGCAATGCCGTATGGTAGAAGCTTGTCCTGAGAAATAATAATTGTTGAGCGAACGATTTGTTCTCGACCGTTGGAAGGCCGTTCTGTTGAACTAGTCCTACATATCACCAAACTCTTAACAATTACTTATAAAAAGGGGTTCACTTGTATTAAGAAAAAACGTTGATATGCATTACACAGTAACTACTGTACTGTAAATGGAACTATGTATACAAATTGAAAACTGATCGGAGACGATCTTATGTGTAAGCATTCCTTGTAATATTAGAAAACATTTCTAAAAATCAGAGTAAATGTTGCAGGCTGTATTTTTCTGCACTCGTATACTGTACCGTTAAATTAATATAACTTGGGTGGCAAATTTCTGGGGTTTCATTTTGATCGTGCATTAATGCTTTTTATACATGTTCCCTAATTTTTGGATTGTGAGCAGTCAATAAAGAACAAATGTTCGTGTATTATGAGTAAATCGAGTATTAGTGCGGCTAGGACTAAGTATCACGAGACGGAAAAATAGAGGCTATATTAAGACTAGCCATATTTGAGACCATAGTACAGGATTGAGGGCAGAGTCGTCCAGATGGTTCCGTCCATGAAATGACTCGTAAAAAAAAAAAATTTTTTTTTGGTTGTTCTTTGTCAGCTCTTGTGTTGTCTTTGGTAGAATTTATAGAGCATGCTCGCTCATTATGCATGAGTGAATTCCGTAACACAATCTTAGAAGTATTACTTGAATACATTATATTTCGACCTAAATTATTTATTTATCATTTTGCTCTGTTGGCTGCGCCAGACCAAAAGCAGTTAATCCCGCGCTTTCTGCATTTTGCGGATTCCACAGATTTACCAACATCATTATTCGAAGGCTCGCAGAATTAAAATCAAGAATAATGATAATAAAATTATGTTTGTTAAACGGTTTAGTTACAAGGCTGCCTCTTGGAAATCGACTATGACTTGCCCGAAAAGGAAATTGAAGACAGAATTAGAAATGTAGATAAAACGATGTGCAGCAGCACGAGAGAAGTCAGTTACAATATATCAAGCATGGCGCGAAAATAATTGTGTGCTTTTTGCAGTTATCGAGTTTGTGGACGTCAGGCAGAATTATGTTCTGTTGGCTGAGTGGACTGGCATCATTTTTCTTCTAATTTCAGTCACTGTTATTCTCTTATTATGTGATAGCTGGCCAATTGGGTAACGGCTCCATTTTCTCAATGAGTATTTTGTTTGGCTCATTATTTTTAACCACTTATCTCAGTCTGGACGTATCTGGAGAAGCCATCTTCTCCCAGTATCAAGCTAATTGTCGACAGGTTGGTCACGCCCTTGGAAGTCTGCCATCAACCATAAAATCAGATATATGCAGTAAGCATTTAGGAGTCTGTAATAGCTCTTTTCATTTAATGAGAATCATTCTAGTAATTGAAAAGATGGCCTCATATGCCGATGTCATCACTGGTAGGGGACGCTCGTACACCTTAAGGAAGCGTCTGTGATGTAGACCTATTGTACCAAATGGTTGATGTTGTCAAGAATTGACATTGTTTCATAATTTCTGCAAAAGTGATCCATGCTACACTTGAAGTAACAATGCATGATTCTGAGTACAGGACAGTAGAAATGTATCATTCGATGATATCAGAATGATGATTGAAGTGCTTGGTTTT